>NC_048301.1:15435387-15471508 GCF_013100865.1 Trachemys scripta elegans | reverse complement strand
TCCTCTCTCCCCGGCGGCCGGGTGGAGGGCGCTGGGGGGGAGGGCAGCCAGAGCCCTGGAAGGAGGGCGGAGTGCCCGGCCGGGGCTCCTCTCTCCCCGGCGGCCGGGTGGAGGGCGCTGGGGGGGAGGGCAGCCAGAGCCCTGGAAGGAGGGCGGAGTGCCCGGCCGGGGCTCCTCTCTCCCCGGCGGCCGGGTGGAGGGCGCTGGGGGGGAGGGCAGCCAGAGCCCTGGAAGGAGGGCGGAGTGCCCGGCCGGGGCTCCTCTCTCCCCGGCGGCCGGGTGGAGGGCGCTGGGGGGGAGGGCAGCCAGAGCCCTGGAAGGAGGGCGGAGTGCCCGGCCGGGGCTCCTCTCTCCCCGGCGGCCGGGTGGAGGGCGCTGGGGGGGAGGGCAGCCAGAGCCCTGGAAGGAGGGCGGAGTGCCCGGCCGGGGCTCCTCTCTCCCCGGCGGCCGGGTGGAGGGCGCTGGGGGGGAGGGCAGCCAGAGCCCTGGAAGGAGGGCGGAGTGCCCGGCCGGGGCTCCTCTCTCCCCGGCGGCCGGGTGGAGGGCGCTGGGGGGGAGGGCAGCCAGAGCCCTGGAAGGAGGGCGGAGTGCCCGGCCGGGGCTCCTCTCTCCCCGGCGGCCGGGTGGAGGGCGCTGGGGGGGAGGGCAGCCAGAGCCCTGGAAGGAGGGCGGAGTGCCCGGCCGGGGCTCCTCTCTCCCCGGCGGCCGGGTGGAGGGCGCTGGGGGGGAGGGCAGCCAGAGCCCTGGAAGGAGGGCGGAGTGCCCGGCCGGGGCTCCTCTCTCCCCGGCGGCCGGGTGGAGGGCGCTGGGGGGGAGGGCAGCCAGAGCCCTGGAAGGAGGGCGGAGTGCCCGGCCGGGGCTCCTCTCTCCCCGGCGGCCGGGTGGAGGGCGCTGGGGGGGAGGGCAGCCAGAGCCCTGGAAGGAGGGCGGAGTGCCCGGCCGGGGCTCCTCTCTCCCCGGCGGCCGGGTGGAGGGCGCTGGGGGGGAGGGCAGCCAGAGCCCTGGAAGGAGGGCGGAGTGCCCGGCCGGGGCTCCTCTCTCCCCGGCGGCCGGGTGGAGGGCGCTGGGGGGGAGGGCAGCCAGAGCCCTGGAAGGAGGGCGGAGTGCCCGGCCGGGGCTCCTCTCTCCCCGGCGGCCGGGTGGAGGGCGCTGGGGGGGAGGGCAGCCAGAGCCCTGGAAGGAGGGCGGAGTGCCCGGCCGGGGCTCCTCTCTCCCCGGCGGCCGGGTGGAGGGCGCTGGGGGGGAGGGCAGCCAGAGCCCTGGAAGGAGGGCGGAGTGCCCGGCCGGGGCTCCTCTCTCCCCGGCGGCCGGGTGGAGGGCGCTGGGGGGGAGGGCAGCCAGAGCCCTGGAAGGAGGGCGGAGTGCCCGGCCGGGGCTCCTCTCTCCCCGGCGGCCGGGTGGAGGGCGCTGGGGGGGAGGGCAGCCAGAGCCCTGGAAGGAGGGCGGAGTGCCCGGCCGGGGCTCCTCTCTCCCCGGCGGCCGGGTGGAGGGCGCTGGGGGGGAGGGCAGCCAGAGCCCTGGAAGGAGGGCGGAGTGCCCGGCCGGGGCTCCTCTCTCCCCGGCGGCCGGGTGGAGGGCGCTGGGGGGGAGGGCAGCCAGAGCCCTGGAAGGAGGGCGGAGTGCCCGGCCGGGGCTCCTCTCTCCCCGGCGGCCGGGTGGAGGGCGCTGGGGGGGAGGGCAGCCAGAGTCCTGGAAGGAGGGCGGAGTGCCCGGCCGGGGCTCCGCTCTCCCCGGCAGCCAGAGCGCCGCACCGCGCCGCCCCCTCCAGGTGCTGCCCCAAGCACAAGCTTGGTGGGCTGGTGCCTGGAGCCGGCCCTGTGCAGGAGGCAGAAGCTTGGCTCTGCTGCAGCCAAGCTTCCCCCCTCCCCCGCTTCTTCCCACAGCTTGGTGCATTCCAGCCCCTCCTCCTCTCCCTGCCGGCGATGGCCCTTGCGAGGGGGAGTGGAGCCGAGCCGAGCGGCAGCGTGCTCACTGCTCCATAGAGGAGGCAGAGAGAGGTAGGGATAGAGCCTGGGGGAAGGGAGTGGAACAGGGCATATCCCTCCCAGCCCCTTGCCATGAGCTGCTCAGGGCAGGGGGCTGGGAGCACCCCCACAAGCCGAGCACCCCATCCTTCTGCCCTGTACCCCCCTCCCCCTCCAGCCCTCTGCCCTGACCTTGAGTTGTCCCCAACTCCCAGCCTTCTGCCTTGCACCTCCACACACACCCCAGCCCTCTGCCCTGAACCCCCGCCACACCCAGCCTTCTGCCCTGCATCTCCACATACATCCCAGCCCTCTGCCCTGACCTCGAGTCGCCCCCAACACCCAGACTTCTGCCCTGTACCCCCACACACCCCCAGCCCTCTGCCCTTACCCCTGAACCCCTCACACATCCAGCCTTCTGCCCTGCACCCCACACCCACCAGCCTTCTGCCCTGACTCCTGAATCTCCCCACACCCCCAGCCTTCTGCCCTGAACCCCCCACATCCCCACTGCCCCCTGCCCTGACCTCCGAACCCCCCCCCACACCCAACCTTCTGCCCTGCACCCTCTGCCCTGACCCCTGAACCCCCCCCCAGGTCTGGGGTCCCAGCTGCCGGCCCCTTGCCAGCCGGCATCCCGGCCACAGGCCCTGCTCTGCCCACTGCAGACCTAGGTGAACAGAACCCCAGGCTGGAAGAGGGCTGAGCAGGCTGGCGGCGTAAGATCAGCATTTTAATTTAATTTTAAATGAAGCTTCTTAAACATTTTGAAAACCTTGTTTACTTTACATACAACAATAGTTTAGTTATATAATATAGATTTAGAGAGAGACACCTTCTAAAAAACATTAACATGTATTACCGGCACGCAAAACCTTAAATTAAAGTGAATAAATGAAGACTCGGCACACCACTTCTGAAAGATTGCCTACCCCTGACGTAGTGAATGGGTCCTAGAAATCTGTCCATCAGAAATATCTAAATGATATCTGTCCTGAGGTTATGCTTCTGTGGCTAAGGGGATATGTCACTGCTATTCTAGTGCTTTGACATGATTGACACTTTTAAAAATTACTTCCTTAGCTAGCATTTCAGTAGGAGTTTTGGTATGGGATAAAGAAATATTCTTCTCCTTTACTTAGTGGACATGTGGTGACAGTTCTGACAAACACCTACTTCTAATTAAAGTCACTAAGGATAGTTATCCTCAATAAGTGTAATAAAGAGAAAATCCAGGAGCGGTTAATCATGCCTTGGTCAATCTGTAATGATCAAACAAGGGGCCTAATCCCACAACATGCTGAGTACCTTCAATTCTCTTCGGGAGGGTCTCAACACCTCCTAGGGAAGGGTCCCCTGTAAGCTTTGCCACTATTGCATTCAACAGGAAGCCATAGGAAAGGAGCAGAAGAAATCTCACTGTATTGAGCTGAGAATTTATTGTGATAACATATCAAGGGCCTGATTCCCCATTGTGTTATTCCAGTGTATCTCCAGTGGTTCACTAGCCTAAAACTGGAGAATCGGGCCTCTAGAGTGAGAATAAAAGTTCTTTGCTATAGAGTTGTATCTGTAAATTACTGCGAATAACGAGAAGCAGTGGGTTGCATGGAACTGAAAATGTAATTAACTGGAAAAAATGCTGCCCTCCATTTTAAAGTGCATCTAAGAACAATCATGTTGATTTTTTCAAGTGTTAGAGAAGTCTTACATCAGTGTTTCCTATTGTGGAAGCACTGTACACGCTGTGGCAACAATAAGATAGACACAGACATGGGAGGAGACCTAATACGGGGATCGACCTCCAACCTCTTGCATCCTGTGTCGATGAAAGACTCCATTGTGTGATGGGAGAAAAAACAAAAACAACCCTCCCCCTCCTGTGGTTTAACTACATATAATTTAAAGGCTCTGATCCTTAGCTGGGGCAAACTGATGTAACTATTGATTTAGGTGGAGCGAGGCAGGTTTACATCAGGTGAGGATCTGTCCCTATTACGCTATCTGGAAAATATTCCAGTTGAAGAGATATTGTTTAAAAATGTAAGGACATCTTTTAATACTGAAGCCAAACTCCTGAGCTGGCTAATTGAAAAACTGTTTAGCAAAATTACCTGGAAGAAAGAGAATACCGAGGTTGAAAAATCTGCTGACCTAACAATGTTTTAAGTTAGTCAAAGCTACAGAGGACTTTAAGAAACTCCAGAAGGATCTAAGAGAGTGAGTTGACATTGTGCATTATGGTGCAGTGGTCAAAGGTGAATTTCAGTCTTAGGGTATTTCTACACTACAATCTTGGGGTATGACTGCAGCTTGCGTACTTACCCGAGCTAGCTTGCGTACTGAACAGTGAAGATGTTTCAGTGTATGTTTCAGTGTGGGCTGTACAAGCCCACCCAAACCCCGGGTAATTACTGGCAGGGCACACAGGTAATTGCTTGTGGTCTGTTGGTTGAAGGAGATGTATCTTTGTGAAGCTCTCAATGAACAACTCAGCTATCAAAAAACAAACGTCATGAAATAAGCGGTGCTAACAAGGAATAGAGAATAATATGGAAAATCCTCACTTTAAATGCTGCTATTGGTTTGGGTCACCTCATCTCAAAAGAAAGAGCAGACATAGAGAGTTCGGGGGAAGGGAAGTGAACATGAGTTGCTACATGGAAATAGGGCTGAGGAGGGGATTCCATCAGAGGAGAAATTAGACTAGGGGCAATGTTCTTCTCTGTTATGCCAGTGGAAACCCATTCACCCGGGGAGGGGGGGGAGCTTTTTGGGATCAGGGGTGAGAGCAAAGGGGAGGAGAGAGATTTGATGAAAGGGAGATTCCTGAGGCTGAGGAGGAGATGGGAGAGAACTGGGTATAGGGGTGGGGTTTCTTGGTGTGGAGTAAGAAGAAATAGGATAGAAAGGAGGATTCTGAAGCCAAGGGGAGCAAGAAGTGAGAAATATGGAGAGGCAGGTTACTGGAGTGGATGGGTGGGGCTGAGAGATTTGGGGACTAGAGATGGGTATGTAATAAATTCTGGAGCCATAGTCCTCCTTAAACAACAGGTGATTATTAAGGAGGAAGAAAAGGCACCAAACTGCCAACTAAATGAGTTTCTTTCATGTAGCCCTGGTGGAAAAACAGGAATCTGACATTGCAAATGTTGACACAAACTTTTGACCTGCTCAGCTGTCTTCCAACATCTCCCTGTGAGTGGCGACCACACCTTTTCCTGGAACTCTCTGTGCAGCATGGAGACATCTAGTGGCCCAAGAGCTCAATTGTAAATAAACATAATTGGAGAGCTGGGAGGATAAGAGAGACTTGGAGGGTGAGGACAGAGTTGGAGTAAGACAGGGATGAATAATGAAGAGAGTACATTGTTCCTGGGAATCCACAAAGGAGGCAGAGTTGGAGGTGAGGGATGGGTCAACCTGAGGGATGGGTCAAGGAGGGTGAAGATACTGAGGGAGGATAGAGAAGGGGATTTTGGTGGGTAATGGGGAGGAAAGGGGAAAGATGGCTAGGGGGTTGTTATTGTGGGACAGGGGCAGAGATGTAGGTTCCAGAGATATGGAAGGGGGAAGAGAGAGGGATGTAGGGGGCCAAGAGACGAGAGGAGCAAGGAAACTGGAGATGGAGGGGTAAGCAGAGATGGTGAAAGGGGAGAGACGGGAGGAGAAGAGGGAGGGCAAGAGTGAAGATTGAAAGAAGATGCGGGGAGCAGAGAGAGAACTGGGGTGAATATGAAAGCAAAGGGGAAGGGAGGGAGACAACACAGATATGGATGGGAAATAACTGACACCAAGCACTGATGATGTTCGTCCATTGTTATCGATGAAGACCTCAACAACTCATTCTTTCAATGACCGGGCTCTGTGCGTCCGAAGATGACTGATCAGTCCAATTTGGGCATGGAACGTCCTGTCACATGTCGGGCAGACATGTAATGGCACTGTCGATGATGTACGAGCAGCTCTGGACTTGCGCAGCTCACGTTTTTTTTCAGCCTCAGCAATACGCCTCGCCTCAGAGATATTACTGCCTGTGTGAATGAGGCTGCGCCATGCTGAACGGTTCAGTGCGAAGGTTTCCCATGTGGCGGGGTTGATCTCGAGGGACTTCAAAGAGGTCTTCAGCGTGTCCTTGTCCTCCATGGGAGCGCTTTCCCTGAGTGAGTTCTCCGTAGAAGAGCTGTTTAGGAATGCGTTCGTCTGACATTCTCACGACATGTCCGGCCCACCTGGTCTGGGCTCTCATCAGCAATGTGTGAACTGAAGGCAGACTGGCTCTAGTAAGGACATCAGTATCGGGCACTTTGTCCTGCCATCTGATTTTTAGAAGCTTTCGCAGACAGGAAATATGGAAGTGATTGAGCCTTCGTGCATGACTCCGATAGACAGTCCATGTCTCGCAGGTGTACAGCAGAGTTGGAAGCACCACTGCTCGATAGACCTTCAGCTTCGTTGGTAGGTTGATCCCTCGACTTTCCCAAACATTGGAGAGCAATCGGCTAAATGCAGAGCTGGCTTTAGCAATTCTGCAGTTTACTTCGTCATTGATTGACACTGCTCGGGAAAGTGTACTGCCCAGGTACGTGAAGTGGTCCACTGTCTGAAGTCTCTGTCCATTTACAGTGATGGACGGTTCTGAGTATGGAGCGTGGGGAACTGGCTGGTGCATGACCTCAGTCGTCTTGATGTTAATGGTGAGACCGAAGTTGTTGCATGCAGTTGGAAACTTGTCCATTCTGGCTTGCATTTCTGGCTCTGTACTAGCATTCAGAGCACAATCATCGGCAAAGAGAAAGTCTCGAAGTACAGTTTCCTTCACCTTGGTGATGGCACGCAGTCGCCTCAGATTGAATAGTTTCCTGTCAATTCTATACTTCAGGCCTACTCCTTCAGTGCAGTGTTGAAAGGCATCAGTCAGAGTGGCAGAGAATATCATGCATGAACAAAGTGGGTGCTAAACCACACCCTTGCTGCAGTTGGTGACTGGGAAGGCCTCAGATGTTTCACCGTCATTCAGGACACAAGTCATCATACCGTGATGAAATTGACGTACCATTCATATAAATCTGTCTGGACAGTCAAATTTCGACATGATCCTCTGCAGGTCCTGGCGACTGACAGAGTCAAATGCTTTCGTGAGGTCCACAAAAGTTGTGTAGAGTTCACGATTCTGCTCTTGACATTTCTCCTATAGCTGACGCACAGCGAAGATCATGTCAATAGTCCCACGTCCCTTGCGGAAGCCACATTGTGATTCTGGCAGTAAGCCCTTCTCCAGGTGAGTGATCAATCGGTTCAACAGAACCCGTGCAAGAACTTTCCCCGCTGTAGAAAGTAGCGAGATTCCACGGTGATTGTCGCATACCTGGCGATTGCCCTTCCTCTTATAGAGGTGCAAGATGGACGCGTCTCTAAATTCTTGTGGAATGGTTCCCTGCTTCCAGAAGAACTGAAACAGCCCAGTGAGTTTCCGTAGCAGCACGGGTCCACCGACTTTGTACATCTCTGCTGGTATGGCATCTGACCCTGGGGCTTTGCCACTTGACAGCTGATTGATAGCTTTCTTCACTTCATCCTCTTCTAGTGAAGCATCCATAGAGTCATTGACTGCAACCTGGGGCATCTTGTCAATGGCCTCATCATTGATGACTGAGGGGCGATTGAGAATTGCTTCAAAGTGTTCAGCCCATCTTTGGAGAATCTGCGTCTTCTCTGTAAGGAGCACAGTACCATCAGAGTTCAGGAGGGGAAAGCTCCCAGAAGACTGTGGACCATAGAGTGTGTTGAGGGCTTCATAAAACTGCTTATAGTCATTCCTGTCCGCATATGCCTGTATTTCATCTGCTTTGGCGCTCAGCCACAAGTCCCGCATTTTGCACAGTCGGTTCTGTACTGTTCTGCGAGCGTTGATAAAGACGGTCTTCTTTGCCGCTGAGGATGGATTGTTTTGATATACACGATGCAGGCGGTGCTTCTCAGCAAGTAAGGCCTGGATTTCTGTCCAACCATTTTCGTCCAACCAGTCTTGCCGCCTGCATGTGGAGGGCCCCAATACCTTCGATGCAGCTGTATGGACAGTGTTGCTGAATCGTTCCCAGTCTTTCTCAGCGTCATCCTCAATACGAAGATCAGCAAGCTCATTCTCTAGGTCTTCCGCTAGATTTTCAGTGATGAGGCTGTTCTTCAGCTTCGACACATTGATCCTTTTGAGAGCCTTACAGCC
This sequence comes from Trachemys scripta elegans, assembly GCF_013100865.1. NCBI lineage: Eukaryota > Metazoa > Chordata > Testudines > Emydidae > Trachemys > Trachemys scripta. The sequence goes on along the minus strand of NC_048301.1, from coordinate 15,463,318 downwards.
TTGTGGTTGTCTCTTCGGCATGATACAGAGCTTCATTTTGGATACTATGAGCCTATGATCCGTCCAACAGTCAGCGCCACACATAGCTTTTGTAACCCCGACATCTTGTCTGTCCCTTCTCCTGATGATGACATAATCGATCAAATGCCAGTGCTTGGAACAGGGATGCATCCACGAAGTCCTGTTACGGGTAGGAAGGCAGAAGACCGTATTGCTGATCAGAAGGTCATGTGCTGCACAAGTTTTCAGCGGTAACAGGCCCTTGCTGTTACACTTTCCCACTCCATTTTTCCCCATGACTCCTTCCCAGGCTGCGGCATCGCATCCAACTCTTGCGTTAAAATCGCCAAGCAGAATCAGCTTGTCTGTGTGGTGCACTGACGATAGCAGAGTATCTAGTTCTTCGTAGAATTTATCCTTCACATCCTCTGGGTTGGTCATTGTAGGAGCATATGCGCTGATCAAAGTAGCTTATTTTCCTTTTTGAAGCGGAAGCTGCATTGTCATGAGCCGGTCATTCATACCCTTGGGGGAACTGGCAAGTTTCTGAACAAGATGATTCTTGATGGTGAAGCCAACTCCAGATTCGCGATGCTCATCACTGCTGCGGCCACTCCAGAAGAATGTATAGCCACCGCCTGACTCGGACAGCTGTCCTTCATTAGCAAGGCGAGTTTCGCTAAGGGCTGCAATGTCAATGTTGTAGCGTGCGAGCTCTCCAGCGACAAGTGCTGTTCTTCTCTCCGGTCTGTCTGCCGTGATGTTGTCCAGTAATGTGCGCACATTCCATGTGCCAATAGTGATCGGTGTCATTCTAAGTTTTGTTTTTGTTTTTGTTCGACCGCTTTTGTGGGATTCCCGCCAGCCGCGGTACGCTGGCCAGGGTAAGGTGAAGCAGCAATGTTTAGGGCACCTTTTCTAGCCCCCTCCTCATTCTACGGAGGTGAGCAGTGCAATCCTGAATAGGGCTGCTCAGTCGCTCAAGAAGATGCCGAGCTCCACTGCTGCTTTGGTCAGTGAGGAATGACCATTATGCCTGAGCCACCTATGTGCAGGTGCGCGGCTACAGCTCCCAATGTATCCACACCTGCTGCTTCGTTGCTCGCCCATCGCCACAGGACTTGATATGATGTAATATGATATGATGTCGAGTCTTTTCGCGTGAATTGGATTAAAGTGAGGGAGAGTTGCGCGACGTCAGCCTCACTCTCTCTTCCCAGTTCCTATCTGTATCCAGTGGCAGGACAGAAGTCGAGACGGCTGGAGACAGGGCAGGGCGCAGTAGATGACCAGGACGCCTATGTGTCTTGTTGTGCTCTTAAGCGTTCCACAACGCTTGCTGTCACCGCCTTCCTGACCATTGAACCAGGTTGAACCAGGTTGCCTCAGTCAGCCGGATCCAGCCTTTGCATGCAATGGGTAGACAGGCCCTAACTCAACGAGAGTCTCATACTCATTGGCTACCCTCACCTGGTTTAGCCCGCCAGTCGAGACGGTCTCCGGGGTGTGGCCACTGTCGCATGCTGACAGCTACTTGGAGCTACAGGTGAGAGCTGGGTGTCAAGTGGGGACCAAAGTGGATGAGCTACTCCTAGGAGTACGACTGCTCCCCCATCAGAGGTACTACCCCTCCCTGACAACCCCATACACCAAGCAGTACATAAAAACCTAAGGTAGAAATACATGAGATATTGAAAGGTGACCTAAAAATGAGAGAACCTTGGAAGCAGGCGATGAATGCCCCCTTCGCTAGGCTGTGGGGCTTAATTTAAATCACCTTCCCCGTCCCCCAAAAAACCTCCTTCCATACCACAAAGTCCTTTCATGGTTCAGTAGAGACTTTCCAGGACACTTCACTGAGGGACCTAGGATACCTGTATTACTTTAATACCGAATCAGTCCAGAAGGGCTCAAGTAAGACATGGGGGATGGAGAGGGGGTGCAGGGGAAAAGGAAGGGGTTGCTGTCAGGGGGGGGTATTTTCCAAATGTCTCATTTTAAGAATGTTCCATTTTACTTGAATTAGTCCAGAAGGGCTCAAGTAAGACATGGGGGATGGAGAGGGGGTGCAGGGGAAAAGGAAGGGGTTGCTGTCAGGGGGGGTATTTTCCAAATGTCTCATTTTAAGAATGTTCCATTTTACTTATAAATAAAAATGCGGAAATTTAAAACCACATATTTCCAGGGCTCTTAATTTTCATATTTTCCCTCCGATCACTAGATGTTTGATAGAAGGAAGAGATGAAAGTTAGTGAGAAGGGTTAGAAAACACAAAACAACAGACAAGATGAAAAGATAACCCAAGATATGGCATAGAAGGAAAAAGGGGGGATGAGAAATGAGAAGAGCAAAATATTGAAAGGGAGTGTTTGTGTTTGGTGCTTTTCCCCCCCACATTTGTTTTGTTTTAATAGACTATAACTTGCCATTAGCAGTGATTCTAACAGATGATAATAAAAAATGTGACTCTCGGTGCATAAAATGTCTGGTACAGTTTAAAATGGCTTAAAAAAGCTTAGAAAATGCCAACTTTCTCATAAGACCTTTGCGGAACTGGATGAAGTCTTGGTGGCTCTGCCTGTTGGCATGGCTTGTATTTCAAGCATGAAAAGCAGTTTCCTACCACATTACTAATGTCATGATTGATCCACGGCCAATATAGCACCTCTCTTGTGCTTGTCTCAATTCCTAAATGACCCTCGTGGATCTTCTGTAGCATTTCTTTGGAGGCTCATTGGAATTACAATCTTACTGCCCATGAAAATCACCCCCATCTATCACAGTAAGTTGATGTCTGCAGTTCCAATAGTCTCTTATACTTGGATAGCAATAGTTTATTTCTTCAGGCCACCCTTTAATTATCACTTCTTTAACGATTCCCAATGTTTTATCTTTCTCCATTTTCTCTCTTATTTGTTGCAGTTTCCTGATAGCTAGGATAATTGACTTTACAATCAAATCTATGTAGGCTTACATCTCTGTCTCTAAAGTTTACTCTGGTTTCATGGGTGACATTGCTTTGGAAAGTGCATCTACAGTGAATATGAACTTACAAGGCATGTAGGTCACAACCAAATCATACTTTTGCAGCTTTATCATCATTCTTTGAATCCGCAAGGTACAGTCATTTAGCGGTTTGCTAAATAACACTATCACAATCTTGTGGTCCGTTTCAACTTCCACTGTTTGTCCATAAATATACTGATTGAATCTTTCACAGACAAACAATATTCCTAAAAGCTCCTTCTTGATCTGTGCATATTTGGTTTCTGCCTCAGTCAGTGATTTGGATGCATATGCCCAGGAGTGGCGCCAGGGTTTTTGCCACCCTAGGCGGCAGTGCTCCTCCTCAGAGCATTCGGCGGCGGAGGTCCTTCCACTCCGCGTCTTCGGGGCGCTTCGGCGGTGGGTTCTGGAGCGAATGAAGGACCCGCCGCCGAAGTGCCCCGAAGACGTGGAGTGGAAGGACCCCTGCTGCCGAATTGCCACCGAAGATGGCAAAATGCCGCCCCCCCAAATCCTGCCGCCCTAGGGTCGCCTAGTGGAAGCTCCAGCCCTGCATATGTCACTGGCTGCCAACCATCTTCATACTTTGGTAAAATCACTGCACCCTTCCTGGTGATTAGAACTTCAACACTGGTTCTTGTATCACTTGTTGTTTAAACCTTCCCATGATTCCCGCTGTTCTGCGTCTCAGTACCATTCATTTTTATTCTCTAGGAGTTTTCTCAAAGCTGCTTCTTTGTTAGATAGATTAGGTATGAATTTTCCAAGATAACTAACCATTCCCAGGAACTTTTGGATATCTTTCTTTGACTAGGGACATGGCATCATTTCAATGACTGAAATCTTCCTCTTGTTAGGTTTTACACCTTCGTTGGAAATAACGTCCTCAACAAAAGTCAGTTCTGTAACCCCTAAAACACATTTCTCCTCATTTAGTTTGAGGTTTGCAGCTCTATTTGCATCCAGGACTTCCCAAAGTCTATGATCATGCTCCTCTTTCACTGAGCCCCAGATGATGATGTCATCCATTGGGGTGTCAACACCATGAATATGTTTATAGATCATACGTATGGTTTTGTGGTACACTTCTGGTGCTGAAGTTATGCCGAAGAGTAAGCCTAAGAATCTGAATCTGCCAAATGAGGTATTAAATGTGCATAGTTTTGAGCTTTCTTCAGTTTAATTTTAGCTGCCAAAAACCTGAGGCTGCATCCAATTTACTAAAATATTAAGCACTTGCAAATTGAGCCAGAGTCTCTTCTCTGGTTGATAGTTTGAAATGTTCCCTTTTTACAGCCTTGTTGAGATATCTGGGCAGGGGCAGCTCCAGGCACCAGCGCAGCAAGTGCGTGCCTGGGGCAGCAAGCCATGGGGGGCGGCCTGCCGGTCCCTGTGAGGGCGGCAGTCAGGCAGCCTTCGGTGGCATGCCTGCGGGAAGTCCACCGGTCCCGTGGATTTGGCGGCAATTTGGCGGGACCGCGGACCTCCCGCAGGCATGCCGCCGAATCGGCGTGACCAGCGGACCGCCCACAGGCACGCAGCCGAAAGCCGCCTGACTGCTGTGCTTGGGGCGGCAAAATACATAGAGCCACCCCTGTCTCTGGGATCTAAGCATATGCATAGCTAGCCATTACTTTTCTCCACAATGACTAGCAAGCTCACCCATTCTGTTGGCTCCTCAATTTTTTGTATTACTTGCACTGCTCCCATCCTGGCAAGCTCAGCCTTGAGTTTATCATGGAGTGCAAATGGCACCTTTCTACATGGATGGATAACTGGAGAGATCTGCTTGTTTATTCAGATTGTATGTTCTCCCTGCAAGCAACCCAAACCTTGAAACAGTTCATGATATTCCTGAAAGACTGCTTCATAGCCAGGTTCAGTATGATCTTGTAGTGAGAGCACCCATTTTACTAGAGTGAGTGTCTCACTTGCAGCCAGGCCTAAAATCAGTGTCACCTCTTTTGGCACTACAATGAAAGGGAGCCTATACATAGTGTTTTTATGGTTGATGCTAGCAATGCACCTCCCCTTCTCCGGTATATTTGTTCCAGAATAACCAGTTACTTTTATTTTTGTTGGTCCCAGATTTGGTCTTATTTTTAGTCTCTCATAAACTTGTTCAGACAGAATATTAACCTGAGTTCCTGTATCCAGTTTCAGTGGAATAATTGTTCCATTCACTGTCATAGGCAGTATCCAGGCCCTCACATCAGACTTGCTAGTTCCCAGGTCATCTATGAAAAACTTTTTAACCAGCTTGTCTTTAACTGAATATACTTGACTTTTCTCCATTTGGAATCTGCGGCATTTTGCAAAATGATTATTTCCCCCACATTTATGACAGTTTCCCAAAGGCATTACACTGTTTGGGGCCATGCTCTGATCCACACCTTCCACATGACTGTCTGTACCCAGTCTTCCCCCTAGCAGTGGTTTTCATAGCGGGTGGTTCCACTCTTTGATTTGACCTATTCTGGCTATATTTTTTTGTACTTAGTACATGGATAACCATTTCTAGTGAATTCAGCTCTTTGGCTTGTTCTTTCCCAGTTTCCGCTGCTCTGCATATTTGGAGAGCTTTTTCTTAAGTCAAGTCTCTTTCATGGAGCAGTCTCTCTCTTAACACATTGTTTTAGAATCATTTGTGGCATTAATCTTTGACTAGAGACTCTGTCAGCTCATCGAAGTCACAGGTTTTATTGAGTATCCTTAATTCTGTGATGTATTGCTCGATGGTGTCATCATCAGTTTTTTGCATGCATGTAAAAAATGCATGTGTCTCAAAGGTTTTGGCATCCAATATTCCTCAAATGTAGTCAGTATTTTTCTTAATTTCATTCTTTCACATTCTTCAAACTTAAAGTTGTTTTAAATATGCAATGCTTCCCCCGCAACAACATGCAACTACTCTGTCCCTATGGCTGCTAAATATAATTCAAATCTGTCTGAATTTTTTCCAGTTCTCTGCAACATGGCCTGACAATTGCAGACTGGATGGAGTTTGCAACTCATCCCTTTTTGGCTCCCCCCCCCCTTCTTAAACTAGTCAAACTACTATCGTGCTCACCAAATACATGCAAAAGCCTCTGTGCCTTGTGCTCCACATGCTTCTCTGGTGCCTCCCTTTGTCGCTGCAAACACAGGAGTTAACTTCAAAATGACTGCAGTTTCCTTCTCATTCAGCACTTCTGATACCATGTAATGATCCTGGGGTTCATTAAATAACAAACCAGCGAACGACAAAGGACTAAAACTTTAATGAAACAAACTGGAGAGCATCTCTGGTGAACTGCTGCACACAGCCATGTGGTGTTCCCAACCCCCACCTCCAGATTATCTCCAAATCCCTATGTTCTGTGACAGACCCAGACCAGTGGGGTACAGGAGTCTGGTAGAGGGCAAATATACTGGTCACTGGATGAGTAGTTTTCTGTTCCCTGAGTGACGAGAGCAGGGGCTGCACTAGAGTCATCAGGAACCCGCTAGAACCAGTTAAGGCAGGCAGGCTAATTAGGACACCTGGAGCCAATTAAGAAGAAGCTGCTAGAATCAATTAAGGCAGGCTAATCAGGGCACCTGGGTTTTAAAAAGGCGCTCACTTCAGTTTGTGGTGCGAGTGTGAGGAGCTGGGAGCAAGAGGCGCAAGGAGCTGAGAGGGTGTGCTGCTGGAGGACTGAGGAGCACAAGCATTATCAGACACCAGGAGGAAGGTCTTGTGGTGAGACTAAGGAAGGTGTTCGGAGGAGGCCATGGGGAAGTAGCCCAGGGAGTTGTAGCTGTCATGCAGCTGTTACAGGAGGCACTATAGACAGCTGCAGTCCACAGGGCCCTGGGCTGGAACCTGGAGTAGAGGGTGGGCCCGGGTTCCCCCCAAACCTCCCAATTGACCTGGACTGTGGGTTCTTCCAGAGGGGAAGGTCTCTGGGCTGTTCCCCAACCCACATGGTGAATCTCTGAGGCAAGAAAATCCGCCAATAAGCGCAGGACCCACCAACATAGAGGAGGAACTTTGTCACAGTTCATAATATTGTCCCTTTATGAGGGAGCATCTCTAAATTATAATCTACAAACATATCTCTACAGTATCATTGAAACAGTATCTTAGAGAAATTTTCATTTATTGAGCTACTGATTGAGATTGCTGGTCTTTTTTTTTTTTTTTTCCCCCAGATCAAACCCTATTCCTCTGGGGGTAATTTGCCTGTCTAGATCCTTTTCCCTGCATGTCATATGTGGCCAATTTTGTTAGGAAAGTTGTTCCTAAAAATGGATATAATTAGTTATATTTTTTTTGTTTCCTAATCTTACTAGACACCATTACTTCTATAAATCTTAGTTTTCTGTATAAAACAACTTTCCTGGACACACAATGCCTAATTTACAAGTATTGGTCCCATGGGAGAGTGGGTCAGTTATTGTTAGTTTTTGATGTCTAAATAAATTAGAAAAAATTCTTTACTGAATATCTGGGTAACTGTATTCCATGGCTCTCCCAATATTTAAAATGCTCTGGTTCATGATGTGGATTAAGATCTGGATTATTTGCAATGGGTATCATTGGCAAGGGAAAATAATTTATCTAACCTATAGTTCTTTTCCAATCCCTTTGCTAAAGGGTGGGAATAAATTTCCAGAGGACATGACTTTGTTTTTATTAATCAAAACAATTAGTATTTTATTAATTATTAGCATAGTGATGTTCACACTGCCACCATTTTCTTGTTCAATAAATTCCCAGTGTTGGCTGTGTTAGAATGCCCTCAGTCATTGAGTGCTTTCAGCTGGCTGGCTTGATAGTAATATCTGGAATAGCTAGTCCACCCTGTTTAATGGATGTAGCAGAGTATCTGTGTCACTTGTCTAATTCCGTATAAACTGTAACATCTTCCTCTGTATTCCTGCTAGGGTTTTATCTGGGATGATCACAGTAAGATTTTGAAAACAAGAAAGAGAGCCTTAGCAAAAAAATATTCATTTTGATTGTGGCTATTCTTTCCAACCAAGAAATTGCATGCTTTCCCCAGCCCTCCAGATCTTTTTTCCTTTGCTGAAGTTGTGGTTTGAGATTTAAATCCTAGAGCTCTTCATGGTTGTTTGAGATTTGAATTCCCAGATATCCCACAGAATTTGTTGCCAATTTGTACCCAAATGTTTTCTGGAGGAATGACTTCTCAAATTAGGGCAAATTTATAGCTAGCATTTCAGGTTTGGCATAATTTACTTCAAATCTAGATGCTTTCCCAAAGTCATGGATTTCTTTACATTGTAGGGAACTGTTACATCATCTCCATATAAAATCTTTTTCTGATGTTTCTACAGGTTTTATTCCTGTGGTAGATTCATTGTTCCTTATCAGGTAGAGATCATCGTTAGATCCCGATTACCGTTGTTCATTATGTACAACATCAGAGTTGGAAATGTACTATGTCCCTTGGAAAAATCTCTTACTTTTGGTAGGTTCACATGAGAAGGGGTGAAGCATCCTGCTCTGTATACTGAACACTATGCGGTGTTACAACTATGTGTTTTCCTATTTTATTGATTGATGGATGCAAAACTAAATAAGTAAAATTTAAAAAGAAACAAAAAATCCCCCCAAACAATTATGTAAAGAGACTGCGCCAAATTCAGAAGCAATGTTTAAATTCAATTCCCTTATTTACAATAGCCCTTCCACTTTCTCTTTTACTTATATCAGGGGTGGCCAAGAAGGAGCCAGAATTTACCAATGTGCATTGCCAAAGAGCCACAGTAACACGTCAGCAGCCCTCCGTGAGCTCCCACACCCAGTGTCTCCCACCCAGTAGCAGCACCGCCAATCAGCGCCTAACCCATCCCTGAGCCTGCCGCAATCAGCTGTTTTGTGGTGTGCAGGAGGCGAGGGGGGAGGAGCAAGGGCGCAGCAGACTCGGGGAAGGGGCGGGGCCCTTGGGGGAAGGAGTGGAGTGGGGCTGGGGCCTAGGGCAGAGCCAGGGGTTGAGCAGTGAGCACCCTGTAGCACATTGGAAAGTTGGCACCTGTAGCTCCAGCCCTGGAGTTAAGCCTATGCAAGGAGCCACATATTAACCTCTGAAGAGCTGCATGTGGCTCCGGAGCCAGGGGTGGCCACCCCTGATTTATATCTACTATATTAATGTCTCAAGGAGTCTAAGCTGGTGTAACTTTCATGCCAAGGATCCAGAAGAGAGTCTAACATGCCATCTCATGCCACAGCTCTGAATTTGGCCCATTGTAAACTGAGGAAATTAAAGCTTTCAGCCATCAGGCCATAAAGAGAGGGAGAGAAACAAGAGGTAATGGCAAGGAAGAAGATGGTGTGCTTGAAAAGAGATAGTGAGAGACATGGCTGCATGAAGGAGCAGAGAGGATGTGCTAGGTGTGGAGTGGTTAGGCTAGGTAGGCAGCAGGCGTCTGAGGGACAAATCTTCAGCTGGGCTTAATCAGCACAGCTCCATTGATTTCAATACAAATATGTCAATTTACACCAGCTGAAGATCTGGCCTAGAGTCTGCAGAGCATGGGCTTGTGGCGACCGAAGAGAAGGGAGCGGCAATAGGGTGATTGGAGATGGGGGACTGGGTGAGGATTTCATGTAAGGGCTTGTCTTCACTATCGGGATAAGCCGACCTAAGTTACGCTACTCCAGCTATGTGAATAATGTAGCTGGAGTCGACGTAGTTTAGGTCAACTTACCCCGGTATCTTCACTGTGCTGTGTCAATGGGAGACGCTCTCCAGTCAACTTCTCTGAATGTTCTCGGGGTGCTGGAGTAGCGAAGTCGACTAGAGAGTGCTCCGCCATCGATTTAGTGGGTCTTCACTAGACCCGCTAGATCGACACCTACTGCATCGATTGCAGCAGTGTCGATCTCCCCGGTAGTGAAGACAAGCCCTAAGGGTCAACGATGATTCCAGAGTCACAGACCATGCAGTAAATGGAGGGTCTAACTCCAGGAGGGAGACTGAGAGTGGGAGCAGATCAGGAGTTTGTGTCAGGAAGGGACAGCCCCAGTGAGGAAGGCATCAAAGGGAGAAGCAAGCTCAATGAGAAGAGAGAGAGCTGAGCTACTCAAGGAAGGAACTGTGTGAGGCAGGGGGACCAGTGCCAGAGAAGAGGGGATGGAAGGGGGGCTGCAGAGGCAAGTGGACTTGGCAGGAGTTGGAAGGGTGCAGAGCCAATAGGCAAGTCTGTAAAAGGGAATGAAGGCCTCATTGGGAACAGGGATTTGGTCAGAAGAAGGGTCAGGGTGTGGAATTTGAAAGGGAGGGAGCCGGAGAATCTGGCATAAACCACTTTGTGTGCATTGTCTTACAGTGATTTCAGGGAGCACTGATTTGTGTGGCCACTGGAAGGCAAATGAGATAAATGGTATGGAAAATGTATCACTGTAAAGAGTGTATTTACATAACAATAGGGAACGGAAGCCTGGTCATGGCTGCAGCTGTAGAAGAGGCTGACTGCTTTGCTTCATGGCATAGATCATTATGATTATATTATGTGTTTTATTAATGCTGGCAAAAAAGCTGCCAGCAGGAAACAACAAACTGCTTTTAACTGTATTGTCATTTGTCAGCAAAACATTATTTTTTAAAGATTTCTCCATTAAATCTCCATATCCTTGAAGCATGAAGAAAAAAACAGCTAAAAAAAGAACACATTGGAAATCTTGTCCGCAAGTCCTACAATGGAAAATGCATATGACAGAGACTTAGAGAAGCTCCAGAGCTAAACCAGCCTTGCATTTGGTCCTGCAAAACTTTAAAAGATTGCACTAAGACAAAGCTTTGTGTACATCACAGCTTGACATTCAAATCTAGCAGAAAGCAAACCAGAACAGCTTCTAACTCCCTGGAGCTCACCTGACGACCATACAGATGTTGAAGATTTCCTTATCATTAACTTGCATCATGGACCAACTGTGATGCTCCTCTGCAGATGCATTCCCCCCCCACAAACCTTTTCTTTTAATTCTGCTGAGCAGTTACGTGGATTTGTGGTGTATCAAATGTGTTTTTTAAAGCTTTTGTTAAATTGGATTTTTTCCCCCTTGCTAACAATCTCACAGGCAGATTTGCAGAAAGCCTCTATAAATATGACATTGCATTATAGTAAAAGCTTTGCTGTTCTTATCTTCATGGTCAGAAGGGTCTCAAAGGACTACATATAAGGATTAAAATCAGCTTGCCCTAGAGTCAGACTAGATTACAAAAACCATTTTAACAAATAAATCCAGATAGTCCTCTCCATTTTTCTTTCTTTGTCACCACTAACTGAGCTTTCTTGAATGTATTTTAAGACATTATGTGGAGAAATGCAAGAGAGAAATGTAACACTGCTAAGGAATCTCAGAGTACTTTTTTTTTTTAATTTTAGCAAAATTTTGATTGTTGGTTTATGAACAGCTACAAAGGAATGTAGTTAGGTAATTAACTATAAGCTACATTCCACTAGTGAAAGTCCAAAGAACTATCTAAAGAATGATGCTTCCTACTACAGGGGAGAGAGAAAACTCTATTGTCTTTTTAAGAAATAACCACCATGCCACTGCAAAGCTGTTTCAACCAGGACATTTATTATGTAACATATTTTGCCAGATGTTATTCAATTAAATACTTGAAGCTTGGTTATCTCTTGAGTATGTTTTTATATGATCACTCCATTCATGTTCTTAGTTACTAACTTGTCCAATGCTCCTCAATTCCAATTAGAAACACCTAATGCTTTATTGTTAATGGTTCAGAAGAAAGGGATTCACAGCTACTGAACACACAGAACCCTGGGTCCTATAATATCTGCATCCTTGTAGGAGGAGGAGTTTCTTACAAACTCAGTTTCTTTCTGAAATTTGGGGATTTTTTTAATCAAACAAAAGTTGAACTCCTTAAACACTGACATTTGTAAGTTGCCTGAAAGATTAGTGGTTAGGAGAATGTATGCTTACTAAAGAGGGGGTGTTGTCTAGTAGGTAGAGCTAGCAATTAGGAGTCTTTGGGTTCTATTCCTGGCTCTGACTTTGCCCAAATCACTCAAACTCTGTGCTTCCATTATCCATCTGTAAAATGGGTTTCCACTCAGCAGAACATTTTGTGCTCTTTTACTACAAGCAAAAATAATTTCGGCAGTATTTTTTTGAAGGATCAGCATCGTATGTGTGCTACATATGACCCCAAGTCACGCTGCATTTCACACACAGTTCATATGCTTCAGACAACACTTGCAGCAAGGTAAAAAGTGCTTGGGTTGTTCATTATCATCTGCTCTAATTTATACATGGACTTCATATTTTTCATAAGCCTCAAGGTGCTGTGAAGAATTACAAATTATGTATGTGTAGGGATTGTTTCATCCACCTGGCACAAAAATGTGGTGGTCTTCTCTTCAGTGGATCTTGGCTGCCATTGTAATGGTGCCAACATAGTAGTAGCTAGGGACCAGAAGTGATGGGAAATACTTTGTCAATTGCTGCTATGGGGAATTGAGCTTGGAGGAATTAGGCAAGCACGCTGGGAGAGACAGCTCTACTCGTGTGCAAAGGGCTGGGGGTTTTTTGATGCTGAAATCTCATGTGAAAGATAAGGGACTTGGTGACTGAGGGCCAGTGGTTGTCAATGAAAAGTCAGTTTGCCAACAATTTCCAGACAGTGGCCTGGATTGTCCCCTTCTGCAGCAATGCTACTGGCTGGGCTGAGGGTGAAGGTGAACACCAAATGAGGATCCTCCTGGAGCTTGCCCTAAATCACTCTGGAGGTGTAGTGAAGTGAGGTTTTGGTGTAAAGCTTTGCATGTTGCTCAGAGGGCAGGGCTATGAACTGGGAGGGACAAGCAGCAGGCAGTGCTTCTCCATCAGAACCCTTCTGCCAGAGCCAGACTCCAGAGCCAGAGGGTGAATCGTTTCCAGAGAGGTGCTCAGGCATAGAGGGGTTCATGGGAAAAATTAATGGGACTGAATTAACATTAGTCTGGATTTCCGGTAAGGCTTTGGTGAGACAATGTGCAGCTCCTGCCTCATCATTGTCTCAGCTTGGGTGGGACTCCCAAGGGATGACGTGAATGAGAAGCCGCCTCCTCTGCTATGCATGCTCTGGGTGAAATCCACACTGAGAATTTCCTTTGCACTGCCATGGCTGGACAAAGCGTCCAGCCCACTGCTATCTGAGATACCACCGATTTTCCTAATACTTGGCCTGGGAGAGAACTGTAGTAAGTGTGCGACATCTCTGAGCAAATGCTGATTCTTTAATGGAGGCCTCACTAGACCAAACATTGGTAAGGTTTGTTTGTGATGAAAGTAATAACCGCTTCTGCAGTGTAAAGGGTTAGAATGTACACTGGACTAAATTAAAAATCTGCCAGATATTTGCATATAGTGATTTATGAGTGCAATTAGTAGCGTAAATGTAGGAGAGAGCGCTGTTCTCAATGGACTTGAATTTGTGTGTGCTTATTTTTGCAAAGGAAGAGAGTAAAGCATTCGTGTGCACTACAGTAATTTTTTAAGGTAAATGTCCACTTGCCAGTATACATTCCCTGCCCTTCATTGAACCCTGGTGGGCAGAGCCACCCCATGCTCAACCCTCCCGCTGGAAGTTAGTGGGTGGGACTGGAAGTACAAAAGGGAGGCTGGAGAACTCAGTTGGGAGGCAGCTGCTGGAGGAGCCAGACACCTCCTGTGAGCTCCCGAGCTGGGAGGCTGCGGCAGACCCTGAGGGAGCCGAGGAATGGCCAGGACCACCCAGGGCCATTTACAGACCCGATCATGGAGGAGCTGCAAGCACTGACAGAGGCCTCCTTCGCAGTGACCCTCTACAGAGCCAGGTACACCCTGAGGGGGAGTTGGGAAGTGGCCTGGTGGTAGCCAACCCCTGTCTGGCTGCAACGCTGACAGCAAGTGAGTCAGCGTATTGTGGTCAGGATCCCCGCTCTGCCACTGCTCAGGCTGTGGCTCAGGATGCAGTGGAGTGGGGTGGACCTGCATCCCCCCCTGCCACCCCAATCCATAGGTGGCAGCCCCTCCCCCTCCTAGGCAAGAAGCCTGTGCTTGTCACCAGAGCTAGGAGGCCTGACTGTTTGCTGCTCAGCCTGAGGGCAGGCCTGAGCCAGAGACTCTTTGCTGCCCCGCCCCGACAAGGGGCTGGGGCTCCGTAGCTGTTTGTTGTTTGGCCCTGATCACATGCTCTGTTCATTTATGCTTTTTGTGGATATGTGAAAGCGAAAACTCTTCTGTAATTGATAATTTAGCATGCAGTAATTTAATATTTAATATTGTCAAATGCAGGGTGAACGGGTGGCGGGATTTTATTTTCTTCCTGTGTGTTGGCATGAGCAGTCTGGATCTGAATGATTGCTTAATAGTTTATTATTGGTTGGATTTCATAAATGATATTATGTCCCTACTTCCTTAAACAGAACTAGCCAAAGCTGTGGGAGTCAGATTGCGCGCAGTACCATAGGGTGCCCTGGCCAATTAAGGTAGGTTCCATCTTTATCTTGAACCTGGTTTCTGCTCAGAAGAGAGGAATTCTGGGACTTGTAGTCCATAAATTGGGAGGACGCTCCTTTTTGCATACTGAGATTGATGGGGGAAAAATGTATGGAACCTTGGGAAAGAGCTGGGGTTGAGAGGACGACTAGGCTTTCCTCAGACTTTTTGTTCCACTTGTTTTTTTTACATTTTCCTGGAAGGGGAGACATTCTGGTTCACCAGGACGGCTATCCTATCAGCAAGTGAGAAACTGAGGTGCATGCACATTTTCACAGCAAAAGATACATGCAGTTATAAAGTCATACGTTTGACTTCTCACATCTTTTCTCCTTGGCACAACATACCATGATTTAGTGTGGCTTATTTTCATCCTGTTGGTTATGGAGGGAGATGGGCACTGAAATTCCATATCCTGGTCCTAGTGCTGAAATCAGTGGGAATGTTTTTGCCTAATTACGGATTGCAACATCATACCCAATGGTAGTGGGTGTCTGTGCCTAGGGGAAGGGACGGAGTAAGGATTCCTGTATTCTTTTCCTGGCTTCTCCACTGATTCACTGTGTAACATTGGACAAGTCACTGAAACTCTGTTATGCAACTTACACATTTGTATAGTGGGGATAATATCTATTTTTATGAGATTTGGAAGACGGTGAGGCAATTTGGGTAGCAGTGTTGTAAACCAGATACCAGCTCCACATCACTTTTCCACTCAAACCAGATTCTATAGCTTTCTGCTCTTACAACAATCTTTGTACCCAGTAATATCCTTTCAGTGAAAATGTGGCCTTACAAATCAAAACACAACTGAGTGTTTGAGGTAAAATGCCAGAAATCTATGTTTCCATCCCTCTAACTCTTTAATTTTGAACTCTGCTCCTAGGTCGGGTCTGTTCACCTCTGGCAAACAGCAAATGCTTTGCAGATGTTTGAGTTCTCTGTAGTACTTCCATAGCAAGCAGTGTCTTTTTGCATGCGTAGAAGTCTAACCAGAAATGCAGTAAGAATACAGCACTCTATATGCTGTGAGTATAACAACTGGCTAAAGCAAACTGGGTGGGCTGAACCTTAAACATTGGTAGTGATGCCTGTTGGTAGGTGAAAACATGCAGAGGAATGGGCAAATATGCACAAACTAGTGCCTATATTTTGTTTAAATGGTTCACAGTTTGGCATCTCACTGGATCCATGACTGCTTCTGCAGTTTCAGATAACAGCAGAGGCTCATTGCAATTTCTACCACCTATGAATAGTAGAACTGGATGATTTTTTTTTTATCAAAACATTTTTTCAATGCAAAATAGCTTTTTGATCAAAATTACTTTTCTTCTCCAGAATATTTTCACTTCAGTTGTGTTTTTCAATTAGAAAAAAACTCAAAATGTTATGCTAAAATTTTAAATGCAAACCATATTTATTTATTTTAACAATCAGTTTTCTGGACAATAAACACTCTTTGGGTTTTCAGGGTTTTTTTTTTTCCCACTGAAAAAACCTGAAATTGTCATGGGAAACAGGAAAAAAGCAAAATTTTTTTGACCCCCCTCCACATGTAAAAGAATGTGCCTTTTTTGACCAGCTCTGAAAATTAGCCATGAAGCTGTGAACAATTCTTTCTCTCTCAGATCCTCATGACAGTCATCCACAACTTTGTTTCCTGCAGAACAGGCTAGTGAAATGCACGCTACTTTGGGCTATCCTTGAAGACCATAGAAGCTTCAGATGCTGCAGAATGCAGCTATTCACATGAAGACCAGGTCACTATGTGTGTATCCAGGTGATTCTGGATTCTAATCTCTGCAGCTGGGTGCAATTTCAGAGGCTCTTAATTCTAATTAAACCCCTGAACAGTCACTGGAATGAATGATCTTTGTTAGCTGTAAGATATAGAAGGACCCTTATATTTTTTGCCAATAGAGGGCAACAAGCTCA
This sequence comes from Trachemys scripta elegans, assembly GCF_013100865.1. Classification (NCBI taxonomy): domain Eukaryota; kingdom Metazoa; phylum Chordata; order Testudines; family Emydidae; genus Trachemys; species Trachemys scripta. Next base: position 15,446,895 of record NC_048301.1, on the reverse strand, counting down.
CATTTATTTACTGCCTGTTCCTACACCCTCCCACTAGAGACAAATGCCGAAAAGGTTCCATTGAGCTCACAAAGAGCAAGATTGGGCTCTGAACTTCAATCAATAAGGGCAGGACTGGGTCCCAATTTATTCATAACAAAATAATTAATAACTGTGTAATTATACCCTCTTTTCTTTAAGTGAAGCTAGTGCATGTTATTTAGCAATATAGTGACAAGGAAATACAAGTTTCAGAGTAGAAGCCGTGTTAGTCTGTATCCGCAAAAACAACGAGGAGTCCTTGTGGCACCTTAGAGACTAACAAATTTATTTGAGCATAAGCTTTCGTGGGCTAGAACCCATTTCATCAGATGCAACAGGAAATACAAGACAGAAGTCAAGTTCAAATCAGAGTGACTTTTGAATGATTTGTAATTGAGAAACAGTTTGACAAATTCCCTTCAAACTTGTCTTCAGAGTAAAACTGGAAATTTTCAAGCCAAACCAAGTTTCTAAACAAATGTTATAGCAGGGCTAAAATAATGCATTTAATGAAAACTAGCTGCATTTGTGGACAGTCTATTGAGTCTCCTTAATATTCTGTATTGTAGAACTACGCTGTACAAACCTATCTCGGTCTCAATTATTATTTATCTACATGCTACTAATCCTTAATGATTTTAGTGAGGGGTTATGCATGCATACATAATATTATGTATCATTAACATAAGTCACATTGCAAACTCTGAAAATGAACATAATCTTTATTATGGTTGCAAACTCCTACTCTCTTACTCAGGGTAATTGTTCCAGGTAAATGTTCCAAGGGAGTAGAACTGGCTTTTGATCTCTTTACCCTAGTGGAAAGGAAAAAAGTTATTTCCCTCTCCAGCATTCTAAGTGGAGAGGTAAAATCACACGAAGGCACATAATATATCCCTAACTGCCTTGTTTATTTAAAACAACCGAATAACTTTAATATTTGCTAATGCGAGGTACCTTTATTTTTAATTGGTAAGTGGATCAACAGGCTGTAGAGGCTTAAGGTCCCCTGGCTGCTGATGTATTCAACTGCAAAAGGTTCAAAGATTTGTAGTCCGTGAGAAGGCGGAATCCTGCTGGTAGAGGGCAGAAAGCAGGCCATGATGACCATCCCTAGAAGATCTTTGCAAGCTGAAAGTGTGGGGAAGAATGGCTGTCAGCTGATCTCTCTGGATGCTCCCTTAGCCTGAGGGGGCCGGGAGTGGGGGGGGGGGGGGGGGGAGGTGGACCAGAACACACGCTGAGGATTTGCCCTAATGGAGGGAAAATAAATAATTACAAATGACAAACAACTTCTACCCTGCCTCCCTCCTCTATCTCCCTTCCTGAAGTTATATTTCTGGAGCTGGGGTATTTCTAATAATGGCCTTTCTTGAGGATATTTGTTGCTGTGGTGGTAGACTGGGTCTAAGGACCCTGGTCCAGAACTTGGAAGAACATGCCACATGATGTACAGCTTCTATAGGGGCAAATCTTCTCTCCTCTCCCAGGGTGCCACAAGCCAACATGACTCTGGGATTAATGCATTTCCATTGTATAGGTGGGGGAACAAGATCTAGGCAGCCCTTGCAGGGATTCTACAACTCTAGCATGATGCTGCAGAGCCTAGTTCCATTGTGTCTCCTTGCACCCAAGAGTTTGGGATCAGAGTGGGCTGGGACTATTCTCCTCCCCCCTTCCCACTCACAGCTGGTGGGAGGAAGTTGTGAGGAGAACGTGAATGGTTGTGGACTGACTCTGCTGCCACTCTCTGACGATTCCTTCATCCCATGAGCTGTGCAGCACACAGCCAGCTATCTCAATCTGTGCATTGGATTCAGGCCTAGAGCTTTTTAAATGACTAGGTCATGGAAAACATATTTGCACATTGCACATATGAGAACTATTTGTAAGTACTCTCAAATGCAGTATCTGAATATGATGGGGGTCTGGCCCAGACCTATATGTGCTTTAAATGCAGGGTTATTTTTATCTGATTGTACCTTGCTGCAGATTTAATTTCCAAGTAAATTAAATACCTAACATTTCAAAGGCACAGTTACTTCTTGGTCTAAAATGTAATTGTTCCAAAGTCAAAAAAAAAAAAAAAAAATTGACTCTTCTTTTATATCAGACTACCCCTCTGTTTACAAATAAATTCCAGACAGTATTAGAGCTTTGCAATCATTTGGGCAATGGAAGAGTGCATTGTAATTTGAAAACTTGGTTTAGTTAACTTTTAAAAAACCCTGCTTCTTATTGAAAAATCTAAACCAGACCCATCTGAAGCAGTAACCTATAAGCTACAGCTCTCTGGCTTGGTCTACACTACCCCCCCCAATTCGAACTAAGGTACGCAACTTCAGCTACGTGAATAACGTAGCTGAAGTCGAAGTACCTTAGTTCGAACTTACCTTGGTCCACACGCGGCAGGCAGGCTCCCCCGTCGACTCCGCGGTACTCCTCTCGCCGAGCTGGAGTACCGCAGTCGACGGCAAGCACTTCCGGGTTCGACTTATCGCGTCCAGACTAGACGCGATAAGTCGAACCCAGAACTTCGATTTCCAGCCGTCGAACTAGCTGGTAAGTGTAGCCAAGGCCTCTGTAAGGAGGAAACCAGCACAAGTCCCCTTCTAAACCAATCTGTTTCCTAATCTCTATGTTCAGTAAGTTCTCAGGCAGGGAATGAAGTTTCTTCTCTCATCTATGTGTATTTTCTGTGGTTTGCAGTATCATTTGCTAATCTCTATGGAAAGCTACTCACCTCAATTGGCAGCTGCAAGACTTTTTGTGCCTTGAAATTTGCAAATAAATCACTGACTGCAACAATAGTTCACCATGTGCAGGATATTAATGCATATAAAGGCCCTGGACTGTAAAATCTAAATGTATTTTACTGAATCATTTATCTGGCATGTATGCAGTCCCAGTGCAACAACTTGATCATTATGAAAAATGTTTTGGAACTTTCCTGATGAGTCTACTGATCAATGTTCTGGCATACTAGGAAAGTAATAGCTTCACTTTACATGAAGTAAACATTAATGCGCTCTTATTCAATATTAGCTCAGTCCAAACTGTGTCAAAAAGCAATCCTTCTACTGGATCAGCTTTTACAAAAGAAAGTTATGTTATTTTACTGTCTGATAGAACAGCAAAGTAGGGACACTTTCCATGTTAATCAATTAGTCATGTAGAAGTCAGGACACTATTTCATTCTCAAGAAGCTCTGGAATAGTAACAGTAGCATTACTCATTACATAAGGATCAAGTATCAGGAGGTTCTGTGTCTACGATACAAATTTTCTGCATCGCCGGCAATAAAACCTAATAATATTTAATACAAGAAACTTGTCAGTGTGGTGGGGAGGTTGAGTTTTTAATGGCACTTGAGAGGCAATTCAGAGTTAAGGCTCTTTTTCTGGTGATTTAATATTTTAAATATGCTGACTAAGGGCCTGCTCCTGTTTCCATTGAAGTGAATGTCAAAACTCGCACAGACTTCATTGTGAGCAGGATGGGACCCAGTCTGACTCCAGCTCTAAACTTGGAGCGCTTGTTTTCTGCATATTTCATGGCGCCATTGGGTTCAGATGAGGCATCTTCAGTGGTGCAAAAAGGCTTTGCTAGCATTTTACAGGGTAGCTGAACATCATTCCTGCTCCAATCCCACTCTTCCATTTAACGCCAGCTACAATAAAAATTAGAGAACGGCAGCATTCATCTTAAATCTGCATCTGTGGAAAAACAACCCAGTAACAAAGTTTGCTCTTGACCTGTAGCTGGTGTTATTCAAGTGAGAGCGGAGAGAGAGGAAGGGTGGCTTGGAGGATAACGCATTGGACTGGGACTCAGAGCTCTGTTCAATTATTGGCTTTCCAAGAGGCTTCCTGTGTGCCTTTAGGTCTTAACCACTTTGTGCCTCAGTTTCCTATCTGCAAAATAATTTCTTTCTCCCACACTTCAAGTCTCTTATAAGCTCTTTCAGGTGGAAGTTCTTAATATGTGTGTGGACGGTGCCTAGAATGGGGTGGCTTCTAGACTTTACTGGAATACAAAAACTGTTAATGAGTCTATTTAAATTCAACATTTAACACCCTGCTGAATGGCTTTTAATTAAAATGTCCATAAAAAAATCACTTTGGAGCTGATCTCATAAGTAGTTTTATACCCAAAAGCAATTTTTGAGGAAGTTTTTAAAGTGAATGTAAATAGGTTTAGAACTGAAGCGCCATCTCATTCTGAACTGCATCACCATCAGTGCAACACTTTACATCTGATCTAGGAAATGCTTTACCTCTAATCGTGTCAGTTAGATTTGTGTAAATGGTCTCTCTGCTTTTTAAAGTTAAAAAAACAGAGAAAGGCTTTAAGTTGTATAATTTCCCAGTACAAACTCATGTCATCAGTTTACACTATCCTGAGTTGTCACGTTGGTTGTGATTTTTCCCATATGTCTTCAATGCCTTCATGTATTGCTAAAACCCGGTGACACTAGTTAAAAAAACTTTCTCTTAGCTCCTTGCAGTCTGAGGGAAGGTTTCAGCACCTTGGCATAGCTCTCACACAGAGGAGACAGAATGGGTTTCTGCGGCTGGTAACTACTCTGGGAAAAGAAATCAAGAGACTGACCGGCCCAGACTGACCTGCAGTGTTCTTTGCCTTGAGCAGCACCCAGCGTTGCTTTCTTTCTTTCCACCCTGGATTTCCCGTCTGCCTATCAGAAGTGCTTTCTGCTGGGTCAGGAGCAGCTTTTCTACTCAGGGACAAAGTAAGGTCTCGGCACTCTAAAGACATGCCAAACCCACGAAAAAACCCTGTAGAAATTGGGCTTGTTTTTGGCTTAATTGGCTTGTGAGTTGCTTGTTGGCTAGTTTTTTTGCTTGTAGCTTGTTGCTGCTGCTTCTTCTTTTTTTTTTTTAAATCGGCTCCCAGCAAGCAGGGGCAAAGAGGGGAGAGAGTCAGGGGTGCGCAGCAGGCCCACCACAGTCCCAGACTGCAGGCCGCGGGGATCTAGTCACATACAGTGTTGGGGCTCTTAGGGATTGGCTTGTTTTGGCCTTGTTTTGAAATGGGATTAGCTTGATTTTTGGTTTATTGTAAAAGTCGGGGTGCTTATTTACCACATGAAAGTTGGCACCTGCCTAGGGCCTCTGCTCCTGGAGTCATGTGATTGCACAGTCAGAATTTCAGTTTCATTTTTAAAAAAATGTCTCTTGCCCTCATGGCTGTGAAGAAAAGCTTGCATATGTGACCAGAGTGTAACTGATACAGGGAGCCTGAAACAATAGCTCTGATCAGGGAGGGTTTTAACTCCACGACCCCCTGCTACGGATGGCTCTACCAACACCACCCCAGCAGTAGAGACTGTGCATGGCAGGAAGAGAAGAATGCAATGTTCCTAACCCTAGCTGCTGGCATAGGCACTGAAGGTCCGCCTGCTGCCATCTCTCTATCAGGGGGGAGGGAGGAATGGCCCCTACTGCTCCTGATAAGAGGGCCCCCGTTGCCATTCTTGGAGGGAGAAGGGACCCCTATGTTGTTGCTCCTGCCTCTGGGGGTGGGGGGTAGAGCCAGCCTTAGGGAAAATGGCATCCTGGGTGAACTTTCTAGTATTGCTCCCGGAGCAGTGGGCAGTGACTCAGCAGACAGAACAGCAGCAGGTGGATGGCGCTGCAGGTGCCATGCTGCCAGTAGAGTGGAGGGGGACCATGTGAGTGCCTGGCTCACACCCTGCAGCACCCTTTGCCCCCTCCCCACTGTCTCCCAGGTGGGCACAGCCCTTTTGCAGCGTCTTGACCATAGTGCTGTGGGCCATCACCCACCCACAAGGCCGGCCCTGGTGCGGGGAGCGGGCATACCACCACCACCATCACCCCTAGTGGTGACTCTGAGGGCAGCATCACAGACCACGTCATGGTATGTTTAGGGCCCCGTATTGTCTTAATCCAGCCCTGACCCTACTGGTCTCTACGATTGTGAGTTGTGTAAGACCCCTCTCCTGTCAAGGACACCATTGTATTCCCCTCTACCCTCACCTATATGTGAGTCTGGGACTGACATCTGACTCAGGTTGCACATTTTGCCCCGCTGAATCCTAGTTTAGATTTGCACCCTTGAAAATGACCAGTTTGTCTTTAACTTCTTCCTTTGGCCCATTTGGTAAAACCTTTTCAGAAATCATCACCTTCCCCTAAATGTGTGGCTGAAACCATTTCCCCTCACCCTTAAGGGACTGGATGAGATATTGGCAGAAAGAGGAAAAAATATGATTATTAGAAAAGATCACTGAACTTAATTCACAAAATCAGCATGATGTACCCATGCCTAGAAGAATGTGGGTCTTTGTCTCCCTCCAGTGCCTGGCTTTCATGAGAGGTTAATGAATCCACTACAGCTGCTAATTAAGGATTTGGGGGTGGGGGGGAGATTTTCAAAGGTACTTAGGAGCCTAGTGAGAGTTTTAAAAGTGCCTAAGCAGGTTAGGCACCTAAACTGCTTAGGTACTTTTGAAAATCTCACTAGTGCCTGTGTGCATCCTTAAGCAACTAAATACCCTGGAAAATCTGGTCCTAAGTCTCTTAGTGGTGCTGTAAAGTACTATATATTAAAATTTTCTGTCTGCAAAACTAGAGTCTTTTTCAGGAGATTTAGTGATTCTTTGCAGCTCTTACCAAAATAACTTCACTTAACGTTCTTTGTATTAAGATTGCTGTGATCATTAACATTTCCTGTATAGCATTAGATTTGGAAAGTCATTCTGCCCTCCCACAGCCAAAAACATTAATTTCGTATCTGATTCTGCATGCATAGCTCCTACTAAATTGAATGGGAGTTTTGTATGTACAGTGGCTAAAGGATTGTTCCCACAAAGGGCTGGATCTCGCAAACCCTTACTGTTTTTACTCATGTGAATAGATTTGAATAGGCTTACTCACCTAAGTAAGAATTACTCATGTCTAAGGGTGTAGATCCTATTTGTCAAAAGTGCCACATGGAATAGAAGACACTATTTTTAGGCATTTTAGTTGTAGAGGACTCTTGGCATATACAGTGCCTCCTCTAAAATAGCAGCTCTTCCAGTTATCATTCTTTTCTGAGATGATTCAGCTATTGGCAGAAATAACCCAAAGAGAATATGATTTTGGATCACGTGAATTCTTTGCATCACATTTAACATGATTGTTGTTTCAGGTATTATCTATTTGTGGACAGAAATGTTTTTCTCTAATTTCATAAAGCCAAGAAAAACAGACTGGTGAGTGGTGTTTTTTTTTTTTTTAACTTGGTAACTCAAGATTTTTAAAGCTAACAATAAAAGTTATTGGTTTCAGGCCCCTATTTCTCAGGAAGAAATATTGCTATGGGAAGTCCCCATAGGTCAATTAGAAATCTCTGATGAATTTCACTGCTGACATTTGGTCTCCTTAAAGTGGAGTTATCTTTCCCTTCTTATTTCAGGTACTGAACCATTTCAATCCATTGCACATTGACCAACCACCTCTTCTGCAAAATCTGTATTATTGTATGTATTACATATGTAGGAAAGATACAGTACATATATACTATATATAAGGATATGATATGCATGTTGTAAACTGCAGAGCCATACAATTCATTCATTTATCATGCACCTTTAACCATCTTATATGCCTTTTGGCCAATAATTCATCTCCCTGGGATCAGATCAGATCTGATCTATTCTGTTTTGGTTCTTAATGTTCCTCTCCCATAGCAGCTTCAAACAGTCTCCTTTTGGTTAAAAATAAATAAATAAATAAATAAATCAACCCTTCAGAGAATATTTCCTTATCTTCTCACCAAATATGGAATTTCCTCCCAAAGTCCCACATCCCAGGATGGAAAAGTTTCACTCCTGCCTGAGTAATGTTTTTCTAACCATAAATATGACACAAGATTATTATCTGTTATTTCATTGCCTTGCAGGGATGGAAATGCGAGCTTTATGCCATTGGAAATAAGGGGATTCCTATCTTTCCAGTGGGACCAAGCATTTGGGGCCTGATCCAAAGTCCATTGAAACTTTGGATCAGCGCCTTGCTGCCAGCCCTAGAAAGCACCATGATAATGGACTTCTAAAGTTGAGGCTCTTTTTTTTTATACATATATAAAAGCTATTTTAGGTAATTTTAGAGGCTTTTATGTCTCTCTCTGTGTCCTGCACAGTTGGACTGATATCTAAAGCATCTGGCTTTGCTGGCGGAGGGTGTGAAATATAGTCCCAATAATGGCTTTTCTAAATCTATATTGCACATTACATCAAAAATAACTACATTGAAGATAGTTAAGGTTGCAAATTCAGGCACTCAGAAGTTAGGAAATGCCAGTATTAACATTGGCTGTGCAACCTTAATTCAGCCCCTTTGTGTGCAGGCATTACCGTACAGTATTTAATTACATGAGAACATACTATTTTTCCACAGGATCTCTTGCCTTATTCAGTGCACCAGATGGATGGTGCTCAAGGAATTAATCAGGGTTCTGTAGAGAAGGTCACTGTTGTTTGTAGGACCCCCTGCTTCATTTGTTGCAGAAATTGAAAAGTGTGTAGTGAATAAGGCAGGGGACTGCAGGAAAAGAAAGGATAGTCTCTTGGTTTAGGTAGTTGAATGACACCCTGGAGAACTGGATTCCATCCCTGCCTCTGCCATAGAGTTCTTATGTGATGCTGGGCAAGTCACATAAACCAAAATTTTCACAAGTGGCCACTAATTTTGTGTTCCTTGTTTAATGAGTGCCCAGCCTGAGATGCTTGGGGTGTCATTTGCAGATGTGCTGAGCTCTCACAACTGCAACTGAAGTCAATGGGCACTGGACATACAAAAATGGTACATACTCTTTTTACCTTGATCTCTCCATACCTCAGTTTATCATCTGCAAAATGAGGATAATAATATTTCCCTCCCTCACGGGGGCTGTGAGAAGACAAGTTTGTTGATGTCTATGAAGCCCTCTGATATTATGGTGATGAGCACTGTAGAAAAGTCATGAGGAAGTTAATAATTCTGTCCTCAGTGCAGGGTTTGGATGGTGTGCAGTGAATATGGCATCAGGCCACACATTTTTTAAGTATGAAAAGAACTATTGACTAGTCACCCAGTCATTGAGCACCATCCAGCACTAGATGAACTGTGGACGGCAACCTTAATTCTAGCATTTTCTAACTCCTGAGCGCTCGACTTTGCCACCTGAACATTTTCAAATGCAGTTTTCTGTATGTAATTTCTGCTTCTTTCTGTTGTTCATAACTAAAGTGGCTAATTAATGGGGAGGACCTGTCACCCCCAATGTTTGTATTCATCTGGCTTTAATTTCGTAACACAGCGAGGTCAGCGATTCATCACAGCAATGCCTAGTGCACAGCCCTAGACTCTCATAATTGTGATGTCATAGTGGTCCCTTCTGTCATTATCTATGAATCTGTCATCATCTAGTCTGTCCTCCTGCATAACAAGTCACAGTTTTACCATCACAAACGTGTAGCATGCCACAATTTAACATCATACAAGCACCAATAAGGAGTGTTATTGATATGCCAACTAACTCACTGTCACTGAGAACTGGATGAAAAAATGTCACCCAAGTTTTTTTCTGACAAAAATGTTGCTTTTTTACCACAACCAACATTTTTGAATTATTATAAATAGTTTTGCTTTGGAAAGCAAAAAATAAAAATAAAAATCCCACTTTTTGTTCCATTTTTATCCCTCTCCCCTTTCTAATGGGGAAAACTTTTTTTAAAATAAAAGACCGAGAAATTGGTATTTTTTTTCACAGAAATGATTTTTTTCTAAAATTAAATAAAAGAGAAAATGCTGGTTTTTTTATAGAAAACCAAAAAAATATATATTTCAAATAAAATACTTTATTTCACAAATGTTCATGAAATGTACTTTAAAAAACAACAACTCTATGAGCTCTTCAAAGGATATGTATTACACTACACCCGCTCTGTCCTCAGGAAGAAAGGTTCTTAGGCTCAGACCAGATCTATATGCTCTCCATGCTCCCGGGACATGCCTGCAGTGTAGAACAGCTCTGAACAATGCTAAGTGTGTCCCACCTCTCAGTAGTGCATGTGTAAAAATACTTTCATATTTATGTGGGTGGTTTCTGCCTGGTGCCCAGACAGCTCCAGAGGAACCTAGTTCACTTTGTTACACATAAACATTGAAAGCAAAGGCAAAATTATGAATAGATTAAAAAGCTCTTCTTTTGGTAATGTCTGAGAACTCATTTGAGGGGAAAAAATCAAGGAGCATCTTATGAGCTATATAATGCTGGCCATGTGCATTCCTTGGTTTCCTCCTCCTCCTCCTCCTCTCAGAATGAATTTGTGCCAAAATGAGAGAGTTTTTCAATTCGTATGGTAAGTATATAGAAAATAATTAAGCAGATTACTTGAATGAACAGGGTTTCCGACCAAAGGTGACATAAAAAAATGGAGTCTGGCCTGCAGCTGGTTGAAAAAGTGCCTCGTTTTGTTAATTGATGTTTATGTAAGTGGAAGACTATGACCAGTCTTTGGGTCCATGGGGTCTCTAACTGGATTGGCTGCAGTGCCAAAATAATAACTACTCTCCACGGTAACATAACCCATTCTCATATGGTGTAGATATTAAGGGCCAGATTCTCAGCTGGTATACATTGACTTCAGTGGAGCTACATACATCTATACCAGCTGAGGATATCTCCATAATACTTGACTGATGTGCACAAGGGTATTTATGGAAATGTCATTGGAGGGGAGTGCTGAGATCTGAGCTCATGTCCTAATAGTGATAATATAAAGAAATGAAATGAAGTGATGGAGAAAGAGAGGGCAAGAGGAAGGAATGGTACCCTGTGATGGGGTGTTTGCCCCATACTGGCTTGCAAGGGGTTAATAGAGCCCTAGGGAGGCTGCGCAGGAAGTAGCCAATAGGAGAGGGGCTGCGAGGAGTAGCCAATCAGGGCACACCAGACCCATATAAATAGAGCCACAGGGCACAGCGTAGGTCTGGGTCATGCAGGTGGAAGGAAGCGAGCATCCCGGAAAGAGCAGTGCTGGGTAAGAACTGGCTGACTGTTAGGACCAGAAGTGGCCCAGGGAAATATACTGAGTTGGAGGGGAGGCAGCAGGTGGCTGCCATCTACGGGGTCCCCTACACTCGCCACTGGAAAGCAGGAGCAGAGATTGTGACCCAGCTGGAGGAGTCATGAAGAGGACACCGTGGTCCTTGGAGTGATGTGTGTCTGGGAGCCGATGTGATGGTGGGCGAGGCCCCACCGGGAGAGGGCATACCAACCTGTGGAGCTAATCCCAGGAGAGTCGGCAGGAGGTGCTAGTGCGGTGAATGGAGCCCCGTCAAATACCCCTTCATTTATGTGTCCTTATCTCTTGTAAAAAGAAGAACAGGAGTACTTGTGGCACCTTAGAGACTAACAAATTTATTAGAGCATAAGCTTTCGTGGACTACAGCCCACTTCTTCGGACGAAGAAGTGGG
>NC_048301.1:15334536-15435011 GCF_013100865.1 Trachemys scripta elegans | reverse complement strand
ACAGCCCACTTCTTTGGACGAAGAAGTGGGCTGTAGTCCACGAAAGCTTATGCTCTAATAAATTTGTTAGTCTCTAAGGTGCCACAAGTACTCCTGTTCTTCTTTTTGCGGATACAGACTAACATGGCTGTTACTCTGAAACTTATCTCTTGTGTTATATTTAAATTGTGAGCCCTTGGGGAAGGAACCATCTTTGTTCTGTGTTTGTACTGTGCCTAGCACAATGGGGTCCTGATCTATGACTAGGCTCCTAAGTCCTATGGTAATACAGTAATAATAATATTTACTGTTCCACTCCAATCCTCAAATGTTCTAATTCCTTGGTTCCTTCCTTTTGGAAATATTTGATTTTTTTAAAAAGAATTTTGAAATTGACATTTTTTTCTTAAACCAGAATTATTGTATTTAATTTTTTAAAATACATGATTCCCTGAACCACAGGATTTCAAGTGGTGGTGCATGAACAAACTGGAGGGCATGATTTGGATTAGCATTTTTATGGCAGGAAAGTATATTTGGAACTCAAATGAATTTTCTGTCCCACTTAAAAACAGGCAGTTGAGAGAGACATTTTTTGACTAGGAAGCAAAAGGGTTAGCAGGCTCTTTCCAGATTACACCAATCTCAAATCTATCTGACAGCTCACTGCTTGCTAGTTTGCCACTCTGTTTCCAACTAACAACCAAGTATAATTTGAAGATCCCCACAAGATGACAAGTCTCCTTTGCCGTTTGCTGTTTGCTCTCTTTCACATCAGACCTTTTCTTTTCAAGGTTATCTTTAGACTTACTGAGCAATTCAGGACAGAAATGAGATGCCAGAAGCTGCTCTGGAGGGCACCTTAGTTAAATGTTTGAAGGAAGGCTCGGGTCCCACCATGTACACTGTACTCTTCCTGTCCTTCCAGACAGTGGTGACATTTAAGGATTTATCCCTGGAGCCTGCTCCCCTCAAAAACCTACAGTCCAATTAGTGCCGCTGAAACTAGAGTGGTAGAACTACTTTTTAAAAAATGTGGTATTCAGAATTGGATGCCTGAAGCGTAGCAGATGGGCTGAGTGTTGGACTCAATTGCCATTTTAAAAATGTTGAGGAAAAGTGAAGTAAACATAAGTGGAAAGGGAAAGCAAGCGAGGGTGTGGATCCAAAATTCAAAGAGCTGGTTTTGTTTTCAGAAGTGAGGAGTAAAATAGATTAAAATAAATAAAAGAATCCAGATTGGGCTGGAAGCAGAGTGACTAGAAATATTATCCAGCTAGGACAGTCAGTTTGGCTATGCATGGGTGCACCCAAAGGGCCACCTTACATCTCCTTAAAGAAACAGGCATGGAGTACTCCACATGCCAATTATTAGAAGCCGACTTTTTCTATATCTGGGGCAGTGCTCACAGGGGGCAGCTTTTAAAAAATCATTCCTGGAAGGACAGCCCCTGAACATTTCAGCTGTGTTTCTGAGGAGATTAGTCTACTGAAGGTTTGACATTTTGGGCCTGATTCTGTTCCTGTGCCGGCTTTATGTTGGTGTGATTCCACTGATTTCATTGTAGCTACTCCTGATTTGCATTAGTGCAAATCAGAACATAACCTGAGTTTGGATTTTCAGCAGTCCAGGTAACTATCTACTAGGCTGCTACATGTATTGACAGGAAACTTGGGGCTCTAAATAGTAGACTTACGGGTTTCAGGAAGAAAAGGCCCCCAATATGGCATGTTTAGTTTTAATCACATTAAAAGTTCAATTGATTTTAGTTAGGCCTTGATCCAGAAAACCAAAGTGGCAGAAAAACTGAAAAGATTCTGATTAGAAACAGGATGTTTGCTCTGGAATAATCTCCTAAAGGGAGGCACTAGCACTTGAGTCAGTGAGAGTGAGCTAAACACTTGAGAATATTCTGTAGGGTATCCTTCTGTACTGGCAGGGATGGGACAATACCTAATAGCTCTTCTCCATCTTTCTTTCTGTGATCCTATATAGTCAGAAATGATTTTTAAAAAATAGCATAAGCGGAAACAATAGACACACTGCTTTCTTCCAGGGTCCCTGCCACATTCGCAGGATTTTATTCTCCAATCCTTTTCAAGTTATTGTCAGAATTACTATATAACTTATGGTCATGCTGGAGGGGGAAACTGGAATTGGTCAAGAGCATAGAAAAGCATGCACAGCAATTAATGTGCACTCTCTCACCACACACTGACTCATCTGTTCCTTTGGGACTCTGATGTAGGAAAGGAGAGATACGGTAGTGCTGGATACCAAAATAAAATAAAGGGGTTGTAGATGGCTGAGACATCTCTGTCCCAGCTGCCTCCCTCTCTTTATGCATAACCACCCACGTGTGGCCAGTTTTACACTTTATGCTAAAACATTGCTCCGTGTCACAGATCATTATCCATGTTGCCAGTTTTTGTGATTTTTATCTTTATTGGTTGTTTTTTTTTCTAGCACCAGCTCATGGAGTCATGTGAATATATGAGAATATCAGCTTTCATTTGTAAAAGCAAGTGTCTAGTGCTCACCTCATGGTTGTAGAGAAAAGCATGAAAATGTCAATCCCGAGCACCCTAGGGGCTCAAAAGCCAGAAAGAACCCCAGATATTATTTGTTTAAAAATTATAATTTTTAAGCTAATTGAGTGATTGTGTGTACCTGACTCATAATTTTTGAATGGTTGGGGTTGGCAATATTGCATTATTTTTTATAATTTATATTGGAATAGTGCCTCAGTCACACTTGTTGTGCTAGGTGCTGTACAAACACAGTATAACACAATACGTGGCCCTAAGGCATTTATTATCTGGACTCAATTCTGCCACGACAGCTGCAAGGTATCAGACAACTTTTAATGGCTATACTGAGGACCAGTTGGGGCAGAATACTGATAGACAGTGAAAGAAAATTGATACTTAGTTATGTAATTATAAAAATTAAAAAAGTGTGAATATAAAAATGATATGTATCTGAGTCTCCCTGTCCTCCCAGCTTTTATATCTTGCTAGTCTTGTAGATTGTAAACTGCCTTGGGCAGGCACCATGTCTAGCATTGTTTATACAGGTCCTAGCCTACCAAGGCCCAAGTCCTGATGGGGAGCTGCTGGGTTCTCATGTAACTGTAAGTCATCATAGATTAATGTTAGCACAAGTCTTATAGTTGTGGTTATTAGGTTTATTACTTGACCTGAAGCTCTGTTTTTAAGTGACTTATACAAAAAGTAGTGATAGGCTGGGGGTTGTTTCCCAGTGATACCATAGTACATTGAAAAAACCCAAATGCAGAAGACATTTAAGGCCAAAGTTCTCTGGAGTGGTGCAACTGCGCTGTGCCATATTGCTGACATAACCTGACCATAAAGCCAGTTTTAATTGCAATGGGATGGGTGATGGGAATCACCCCAGTGTAAGGCCTGATGTTTTATTCTACCCTTGTGTGCAGCATCTTCATTCCTGCTCCATCCATTGTGGCTGCACCAGGGTGCCAGGCCCATGGCCTCATGTGGAGGACTTCCCCCATCAGTTATAAACCTAGTTCAGGCTGCTCGGATTTGCGGTATAAAAACGATGACAGTCTCCCTTACAAGCAGGTCTGTCGGGGCTTATACAACTGCCATTTAAAGAGCACCGCACACAGGAGTAGGAGGGAAAGGTATGGGTGCTGCCCAAACCGGATACTAAGGAAGAGCCTCACCGATGTAAATCGGGCAGTTTGCCACATTCCATAATTCACTAACAAGAGGCAACAGGGTAGATGGGAAAATCTGGGTTGCAAGTTTTGTTTGGATGTATTCCTGGAGGTTTCATCACATGATGTAATCTCTAATTAAAGATTAATGTTTAATTTGTAGAGACTCCAGGACAATTCTGGAGGCTTGGCAACACTGCTTTCTTTCCCTCAGCCTGCAGCCAGCTCCTGCCCTGCCCCAGGACCGTGCACATCAGTGAAGCCCATCGTGTACTAGGTGCTAGCAGGCTGATGACAGGGAGTAGCTGCCAGCCAGGTTTAGTCATCAGACAGCAGCCAGTATTTCTGCCCATAATGGTTTTGGAGCAAGACTGTCTCTCTCGCTCTGGGACACGCTGAGTTGGCCTGGATGGCTGCCGGGGTGTGTGCCTGTCTGTGCACTGGAGAAAACAGACACTGCCCATCAAGGCTGGGAAGAGATCGACACTTGTTCTTGGCTGGGGGCAACGGCGAGGTGGCAGCATTTCCCCTCTTCCGTGGAGCCCGGGTTTCTGCTCAGCCTAGGGGCGTTTAAACCTCGCCCTGGACGGGAGGGGCGGGATTATAACCCTTTAGGCCAGGAGAGTTTGTGGGCACCTTCAGCTCGAAGAGGCTGGGGGAGAGATGGGCTCTTACCCACCCCTGTCGCCCGGGAATATCCCATCCTAGGGCGCAGGTAAACCAAGCTGTAGCATTCCTCTGACCCCCACCCCAAGTGCTTGCCACAGGGTCGGCAGCCGAGGATCTTTTCCCGCCGGGAGGGGGGCGAGATCCCGTGTGTGTGTCTCTCTCTCCCCCCGGACCCCTCTCAGCCCCAGCTGTAGAGGGATTCGCCCAGCCACGGGCACAGTCCTGCTCCGCATCTCCCTCTGCGAGCCCACGCCAGGCGCAGCCCCGTCTCAGCGAGGGAGGCTGCGGCTGCCCCTGCCCCTGCCCCAGCCCAGTAACCACGGGCTGGGCGAGTCCCTCCGCTTTTATCCCGCGGCAGAGGTGGCCGAGGGAGGATGCTCTTGTCTCCCTCCGAGTTTGCTGTTGCGGGCGGGGACTGCAAGGGGTTAAAGCCCCATCTCCCCGCCTGCCCCAGCTCCGGCTCAGTGGCTGACTCCTCCCTCCCCCCCCCATCTGCATCTGCATCAAACGCCCAAATCTCCTGAATTATTCAGACGCGCTCCCCCGCCCCCTCGCAGGACGGAGCATCTCCCGGTAACTTTTAGGCAGTGGGCAGGTCAGCGCTGCCTCCAGTCCGTCCCTGCCAGGAAACCATCCCGCCGCCCCCAGCCAGGCAGCATCCTCGGCAGAGCGCCCTGCCTCCCGCAACCCCCGGGCTTTCTGCCTCATGCACCTTCCCGCCCCCCCGCAACCTGCACCGCCGGCGCTCGGGGGCTTTGAGCGGCGCCGCGTCCTGCCGGCTGCATCCCCCGCTCCTCTGCGCGCACGGGGCAGCCCCAGCTGCTCGGGGAGCCACGGTCCGGCGGAGCGAGGCAGGCTGCGGGGGGCTCCGAGCCCCGCTCGCTAACCCCGAAGCGGCCGCCCCGCGCTGTCCAGGGTGCGGGCCGGGGGCAGCTGCAGCAGCCCTTTGGGGCCAGCGCTCCCTGGCTGGGGCGGCCAGCGCCTGACCCGGCTCCCGGCTTGCTCCAGCGCAGCGGGGAGCTCCCGGGGAGCTGAGCGCGCGCTGTTCCCGCCAGGCGGGCTCAGGCTCGCAGGGGGCGAGCTCGCGGGACCATGCTGGCCGCCGGCGGCGGCGGCAGCAGCAGCGGCGGCCCGGCAGGCGCGCAGGCGCAATCTGCCCGGAGCCTGCGGTTCCCGAGCCCGGCGTGCGGCACCGCCACAGTCTGGGCTCCCCCCGCCGCCCGAGCGCTACTACCATGAACTGCTCCATCCTCGCCGGAGCTACTCACCGGCACTGGGCGCGAGACACCTCCCCGGCTGCCCCCAGCCGCCACCGCCGCGCCCCTGCCGCTCCAGAGCCCGGCTCTGCAAGCGCAGGATGCCGGGCGGCAAGAGAGGGCTGGTGGCACCGCAGAACACCTTCCTGGAGAACATCGTCCGGCGCTCCAGCGGTAAGAGCTCCCCGGCACCTCACCCCCTGCCCGGCCCGGCCAGGGACACCCCGCCCGGCCCTTTCGGGGGGACCCTGCCTTGTAGATCAGGACCAGAGCGGGGGAAAGTTAGTTGCTGCTGGGCTAGGTTATCATCGCAACTTTATGGTGTGCTGGGTGTCTTTAGACTGGATGCAGCCCGCTAGCCACGGGCATGCTCTTAATCGCCGTCCAGCGATGCTGCTGGTCTGCTTGGCACAATTTGTGGCTGGGGAAAGAAAACCGAATACATTTGCTTTTCAAAAAAATCCCTCTGACCCCCATCGGTGCAATAGCGAAGAAGCCCCCTCCCCTCCCCGCCGATTATTTGTGTCTTCAGCAGGTGAAGATCAGAGAGGAATAAAGCCCTGATTTGTTTAGCAGCTTTCTTTCCTGTTAATTTAAGGAATTTGGTTAATTCCACGTGATGCCTGAAGTTCTTCGGGAGGTTTCGTCATCTAGCATTGGTAACTTTAGCTCTCTAGCTAAAAGAGTGTCCCACACTGACCGCGATAATAGACACAGTTGACAAATTAGAGAAGATACTTTTATTGTAAAATTGTTCAGCCACCACTTTCTGTCTTTATTTAATTAAACTGAAAAAGTGTATGTTTGTGAGTGTGCATTTCCACTAACAGCAAACTATGCTGTTAATTATCCATAAAAATAATTTCTGTAGAGAACATAATTTACCTGTAGTTGTAGATATCTGATCTATCCAGCATTTGCTGTTCTTCATCTGGTACCTTCCCCCCCTCCATATAGCTTCTTTAGTGCATGCCAACTTTATTATTATTATTATTTATTATTCATTGCATTTAAATACTTTGAGTTTTTGTGAACTGGTTCTGTGAATAAATAATCAAAAACATATTTTGAAACTATATATTAACTATATACTTAATTCATTCTATGTCTTTAAAAATGGGTCTACCTAATAGGCTCACTTTTTATCTTTCTTTTGTTGTTCTGTGGTCTAAAGCTCATAGAGTTTTGTAACACTTTAACACTAATTTTTGTTGCAAAGGTGCTGTTAGGATTTACAGTGACTTGGGTGGTGGTAATCCCGTAGCTGTGCAAACATGCCGAGTATTGTCTGCAGTTCCACACCCGCAGACTCCTCTGTTTTATATATATATATAATGACAGGATTGTTGGTTTTCAAAATTCCATGGCCATAAAATTATTCATTGCCTCTGGACTCTATTTTACCCTTGCAGCGCATTAGGAAACACGTTCAGGAATATCACACATTAAAATAATGAAATGGGTACAGATCATCCCACCAACAAAACACACATGATACTTTGGGCTAAACTCTGACCTCCTGCTTAGTCTTTACTGAGGCAAATTTCTATTGAAGTGAGTGGGAGCTTGTATGAATAAAAATGGAAAAAGGACCTCAGAATTTGGCCTATTGATACCATACAAAAGTTTAGATCAGCAACGTGATGGCTAACACTGACCATTTATGTGCTGCCAATGTCCGCGTTAATCTAGTAACATGAATCAGAAAGAGGGACAGAGGAGAGGAAAGTGATTTAAAAAATTGCAGAATGTATCATTAACGCATATTCTAATGTTATCTGAAGTCCAGCTGAGCAGTAGTTCTTTCCATGCCTTCAGTTGCGCTGTGCTAAGTTCATTTCATATTTCTGCCTTAAGTGGTACAGTTTGTTGGGTTTGACACTGATGTCGGATGAAGAATTTGGAGGCTGATTCTACGCCCATTGAAGTCAATGGGAATTTTGCCATTGCCTTCAATGGGAGCAGAACTGGGACCTAGAAATTGTTGGTTAAAGAATGTTGTTCTTGGTTTTAAAATGTCAGCTTCATAATAAACCAGCAAACATTTTTATCTTTTTCTTCCTCTTGTATTGCCGATATCAAATGCTCTGCTTGGCTGCTGATTCCGTGTCAAGTTCTATAGCGGTATGATCACGGGAAGTAGGGGTCTCTTGCAACAGTGTACTCGCCAGAATTTTAAATGAAAGATTAAATAATACGGTTGTATATAGCACCTTT
Source organism: Trachemys scripta elegans (assembly GCF_013100865.1). NCBI lineage: Eukaryota > Metazoa > Chordata > Testudines > Emydidae > Trachemys > Trachemys scripta. Next base: position 15,427,189 of record NC_048301.1, on the reverse strand, counting down.
CCTCTGAGGATCTCAAAGCATTGAATGAATTATAATTACACTTCACAAGCAGATCAAGGAGGTACAAATAAGCATTAGCATCCCATTTTAAAGATGAGTAAACTGAGGCATGGGCAGTTCAATTGTTGTGCCCAAGGTTACACAGGAAATCAGTGGCAGGGCTGGCAACAGAACCCTTAATCTCTTGTTCTAATTAGGTCACTTGGCTATCCTAATGAAAGTTTAGTAAGGCTTAAGGTACCAAAAAAATAGAAAAGCTCAGTAGGTTTTTTAAATTGTACTTTTAAAAATACTTTATTTTCCATCTAATTTAAATTTGACCAAAAATGGGAACATGGGATTTGCCATATGGGATCAAACCACTGATTCCTCTAATCTGCCTCCTCTAGTGGCTGATATCTGATGCTGGAGGAATACAACAACTTTCCATAATGCACCAAGCCAATTGTACATTGATGGATGGGTTGGGAATGTCTTCCTAGCTCATGCAGGTAATCAGTTTTATACCCTGAAGCATGAGATTAGATTATTTTTATTTCACTTAATGACTCACGTTGTCATGGTCATAACATTATTCATGCTTTTTGGAAATCAGCAGCACTATTGGATTCCATGACATCTTTCATTAGCAGTTAGTTCTATATTGCATGGGCCATAATGAATGGCTCTTGAATGGCCAAATCCTGCTCTCATAGTCAGTATAAGGCAAGCAGGACTATACACCCTGTGAAGTAATATTGATTTTTGTTTATTATATCTGTACTCACAGATTTCAAGTCACCCTTCACTGTCACGGAACAGAGTAAACAAAAAGGGCTTATTTTTTTATTATAATCTTCAATATTTCGAATATCTCAATCTAGTCCCCTCTAATTTCTTTCTAGGTTAAATAATGCTATTTTTGTTTGTGATTTCTCATCACATATTAAATCCCATCAGACTTCTTTATGGCCATATATTTTGATTGAACAACTGAACATTTATATACAGAATTACAGTAATTTTATAAAGTTGACATTCATGCTGACTCTGCCTTTTGACAGTGGGAGTTTTGTGCACAGATTGAGTGTGGTAGACAGACCTTGCTGTTAAAAACAGTCATATGGTTGATTTTAGCATGAACTGGAAACTTTCTGTTTAGGAAGCTCAAGAACCTTTCCCTTCCCCCAGTTTTGGTTACAAAATAGATTAGACTCAAGAGACATCTCATGAAAAGAGTGAAAACGCATATACAGTACAAAGAAATGTATTGGCCACTGTGTTTCCATGATCCATATGCTGGAGTGGACTTCCAGAAACCCTTGGTTAAAATTATACCCCCCAGTTGAAAAGTATGGGAAGATTTGGGGTGACCTCATTTATTTCTGGTAGCATTATCCCCCCCCCCCGCTCTGAATTCTTCTAAATCAGCTTTGCTAGGGGTGACTTTTCATCCTGGAGCTTGTAGAGTACTTTTGAAGAGCCAATTATTTTGCCTTTTGGACAGCACCAAATTGCTCCATCAGGTAGTTTGAAAAGGATTTCCCAGAGGATGGTAACTCTGGGCCTCTTCACAAATTGTTCATCCAGCCACAACTGATATTGCCTAAGCTAGTCATTCTGCTATACTATCAATGTACTCAGTCAGTACATTTTTCAGGAACAAAACAAAACAAAAAGCCCATGAAGGGCCTGATCCAAAGCCCACTGAAGTCAATGAAGTCAACCCACAAACAGGTTCAACTGATCTGTTTGTGCTTTGGGCCAGGCCCCGTGTACCTGTGTTTTTTTTTTTTTTTTTTTTTTTTTGCCATGTGTTGATGCCTTCCCCCTTGCTTATGGTTATAAGAAACTTGAAGTAAATGAGCAAATGAATAGATTCCCCGGTTCGTTATCCTTTCCCATTGTAAGCATGCTAATCCCTGGTAAATGAGGTTTCATGTAGACTAAGGCCTGGTCTACACTGGGGGTGGGTGGGGATCAACATAAGATACACAACTTCAGCTACGAGAATAATGTAGCTGAAGTCGACGTATCTCGTGTCCTCACGGCGCGAGGTCGACTGCCGCCGCTCCCCCGTCGACTCCGCTTCCGCCTCTCGCCGAGAGAATTTTTTTGGGGGTGAGAGCACTGTGTTAGAACAAATCACTGATGTTTCCTTTTACCTTTATTAGAATTTGAGGTTTTGAAAAGGACTTTTCTTTCTTAGGGCAAAATCTTCCTCTCAGCTCATCACAGTAGTGCATACCTTTGGTTTTTTGGTTCCCCAAAATGTGCAGAGCTTCCACTGACATAAGCACGTGAGATGGGACCTGGATCCAGACATCCCACAGCTTTGATTCCAGAGCTGAAGTTTTCAGCTCCGGCCCATTTCTGTACGACACGCAGGGAAAGCAAAATGTTGAAGCTGAGCACCGAGTTGAGCTGTGTCAATAAAGAGAGGAGAAATTTGTCCTCGCTGTCTATCTTCTCCTTTTGCATAATTCATGAGTAAAGTCCAAAACCTGTGTTTAGGACACAGTCTGGTTACATAAAAATATACAGGTTTGTAACTAGTTTACTCTGGGACTTCTGAGCAGGATGCAATAGAAAGCAAAAATAGTTTGCAGGGGAGCAAGCCCTACTTTAAAGACCAAGAGTTCTAATTACCATTATTATTTATTACTTCTCTTGCATTAACACTTAGAGGCCCAATCAGGAGCATGGTTCTGTTGTGCTAGGCACTGTACAAACACATATGAAGACTTGGGGAGAGAACTTGACTCCAGTGCAGGAAATGGGAGTTTTGCCATTCACTTCAGTGAGGCCAGGATTTCACTTTGGTTTCTGCCCTGAAGAACTTACAATTTAATGCCACAATCCTGCAATCAGATCCATAGGGACCTTGTTCCCTGATGGGGCTCTGTGATGTCAGGGGGGTTCCACATATATGAAAGGAACTGCCCCTTGCAGAACCAGTTGCAGGGTCTGGGGCTAAGAAGACAAGTGACACTCAAAGGGGGAGGGGAAAGGTGTACGATAATATATGTAACCTTTTATATACATTCATTTTAAATATTGAAAATATATATACGTAAATCGGTGTCAGCTCCCCGCTTCTGTCCCTCAAACTCTCCATCAGGAGTTGTCTGATGCCTTATAAGTCTGGTAAGGGAAAAAACTCTCAATAATTAAATGGATTTTTGTTTGACCTCTCCATTCTGAAAATTCTTTACGACCAGTTAGTAGAAATACTAGGGCTGAACACCTTTCACAAGTACCTCAATTCTTAAGCACAAGGGCTATAAACCAGTGGCCAAATTAATCTGTGGTCTAACTCGTTTGGCTACATTGCAGTCAGGTCACTGATGAACTTGGTCTAATAAATTTATTATAATTAGTGGATCATTTAGCTTTTGAAATGCACAGCATTACTATTGAAATATCCAGATGATTACAACCGGAATTTGATTAAATTCTTGGGTTGCATTTATAAGTCTGCCTGAGGATGGATTTTGAGTCTGAACTTATATAATGATTGCAGTAAATTGTTGAGCAGTGCTGTCTATCCCAGACACCCCCTTCTTGCCCAGGAGACTGTCCTTTGCTGGGCCTGATCCTGAAGCCTTAAGTGCCTGTGACTCCTGTTGAAACCAGGGGGAATTTTATATATAAAACAACTACACCTTTTCAATATTTATAGTGTTTTTTTAAAAAAAATAAACGTAAAAAATTTGATCATGAAAAATTGATACCAATTTAATAGTTTAGAAATGCGTACGTACAATTTTGTTGGCTAAGGGAAGAGCTAGGTTTTTTCCACTGATATTTGATTGGCTGGATTACAATGAAGATATCTTTTATGTTTGTAAATACTTTTTCTTTCACGTTACTGACAGCTGGATTCTGCTCTGGAAGAGGGATTGTTACCTCTATTCAGGGAGAACAGCATTCAGTATATGTCACAAGAGGGCGCTCTAAGTGTTATTGCATCTACAGATGGGTGTTTCAATCTGAAAGAAAACAGTAAAATGAAATTATTGCCTTTTAGAGTAAACATTTAGTTTGTTGTTACTGGACGAGCTATATAACGAACAAGAAATGTAAGAAAGTTAATTGAATGGGAAATGCATGTAGTTTGCCTACTTTATCACTATATTACTTGGTGGCTAGCCAGCATTTAGTGCCTGAAACACAGGATTTTTTTAAATGAATAAAACATTGTTTTCTGTTTGATGGCAGTCTATAAGGGGTAATGTTGTGGGCTAATAATTCTTTCAAGTTAAACTGCATTTCAAGAAACTTGTTTTGACAAAAGAGTTATGTGTGGTTTTCACGTACTCGGGAGCTTGTGTGACTGACCGACAATATTTTGAAAGATAAACGCTTTCAATGGGTATTAGGACCCAATCCTGCAGTCCTGGCTCCCAGTGGGAGGGAATCTCGCTGGAGTAAAGGGGAGTTTTGCCTGAGTTAGGATGGTATGATCAAGTTCGGAGTTGAGCTCTACCACGTGGACCTGAGAACAGTACACGTTTGAAATTACAAGCCTGATCCTATTGACTTGTGAGCAGTCCCAGCGACTTCATTAGGAGTTTTGATCAAATCAGGACTGCAGGATTGGGGCCTAATGCCTGGTGTGCAAGGCATTTAGCTTTCAAAACATTGTCAGTCTTTCTCACAAATTAGAGTGTGAAAATCAGACATCATTGTTCTTTCTCAAAACAAATTTCTTGAAATATAAATACATTGAGGCTAGTGGGACTGCTCACATGGGTAGTTACATGTGTAAGTGTTTTCAGGATTAGGTCCTATGTACAACTAAAATTAGGGGCCAAGATTTTCCAAACGAGGAGACTAAAGTTGGGATCCTAAATCCATATTTAGGATCTTGCCTGAGTTTCAAGAGTGCTGCACACCCAACAGCTCCCTTTGCTTGTAATGGGAGAGGCTGGATGCTCAGCACTGATGAGAAGTAGGTAGGTCCCAAGAAGGCCCTGGTCCTGCAAATATTTAAGTATGTGCTTATACACATGAATAGTCTCATTGACTTTAATGGGATGCTCACATGCATAAAATTAAACATGTCTTTTGCAAAATCCGCCTTAACTATGGATCTGAGATCCTAAATTTAGGCTCCTATTTTTGAAAATCTTGGCCCTGGGATACAATATTTTGTAGCACTATAAATGGCAAAGGAGTTCCCCCCGCCCCCAGCTCTCTTGTTAATTACCATGTAAAAACGTACCTTAGTGATATAAGATGGTATAAAAGATTTCCATTTCTTACATAACTTCCAAACGCCTTCACTTTCAGCTTCTGCAGATTCCATAATACTTTCAGATAAGTGGCGATTAGTAGCAAATTAGTATTTATTTTTGAAATACACATTTTCACACAAAATAGACCAAATCCTGCTTCCCTTCCTCTTATGAGCATTCCCTTTGAATTTAAAGGGACTACCCAGGTAAACAAGGCAGGCTGGATTTGGTCCAATTGCAGTGGGCATAATTTTAATAGAGAACCGACTCATTGGACGTTTTATGGGTAGTTTGTTGATATCTGTGACATGTAAAAAGGTAACTGGGAAAGGTTTGAACTAATGTAAATCATTTAGGCTATGTCTACACTACAGCCTATGTAGGCAAAATTTATGTCGCTCGGGGTATATATATTCCACTCCCCTTGGCGACATAAGTTACAGTGATGTAAGTGTTTGTGTGCACAAAGTGCTCTCCTGCCAGCATAGCTTATGCTGCTTGCGGAGGTGGGTTTTTTTATGCCGACGGTATAGCGCGTCTTCACCACACGTGCCTCAGCAACGCTGTACGTATAGATGTGGCCTTAGAAGGCAAGCAGTGTAAAATCTATGGCCATCATGCAATAAAATAGCTTCTCAGACAACCAAGGGGGACAACCTGTTTTCTTTATTGATGTAAACACCTGTTGAGGTAGGTGGGAAATTTGTCTCAGTAAAGAGTGAAGTATCAGAACATACATGAGACTAGGCCTGTTGTGTAGCAACCAGTTTAACTTTTGAATGTTTGGACAATAAGTTAAATGCAGATTATAATGTTTTCCTTTTAGTGTTTGCCTTGGAAATTGCTGACAACTGCCATGCTCATAGCTGTCATACAAACTACATAGTGATAAAACAGTGAAACATACATATGTGTACCCAATTTTATAATTTTTGATGAGCAGCTTTTTTGGGGCAGGGCCATGGCTTTTAGCACAATGGTGAACCAATCGTGAGTTGCTCCTCAGTTTGCTATTGTAATATAAATATTAACAACAATAGTACAAATAAATATCTGAAGCAGGACATTGTTCTGTGATGAATCTGTCAAGCAGATCTCAGGAGTTAGGTTTGGATGAATTTGAAAAGACTGACATGATTCTACATATTTAAAAGGCAGGAGGGAAAAACAACAACACTGTATTAGAAAATGTAGAACGGCCTTTACTGTACAGATTAAGAATGTCATAAGGAGGTTTGTGGTATCAACGTAATGGCTCATCTATAGCACCATGCCCAAGCTTGGCCCCCTGATTCTGCAGACTGTTCCGCATGGAAAGACTGCTGCACCTGCACAGAGCCCCCTTGACTTTAGTAGGGCTCTGCCCATGCAGGTCAGCTTGCAGGATCAGGATTTTCTATTGTATTCTGTATGGTTGTGTGCGATGCCGTGAGTGTGTAGCTGGATCCATTGACTAAATTCAATAGAATATCATTATTTGTCTGTGTCAGGGCTTAATTAGATTGGCTAAAAGGAAATCAAATATAAAGGGGGGCATCTGAAAGGTTTTTATTTTGTACAGAGTCTCATGAGTTTTCCAAGAGGCGGTAGTGCAGATTGCAGGGCTATGCTGATATTGGTTTAGTTATTGGGACAGTTGATTGACAGTCACGTAAGTGGTTTGGGATTCTCATAAGAGAGTTAAGAAGCAAGCCAAAGTTGAAACAGAATTCCAGGCATTTTCACACAGCCTGTCAGTTCCTGGCTGTGCTCTGTCTGGATTGGAAGTGCCGTGCTTGTAAAATTGATTTGGATAATAAATCTATTCAGATGGGAAGATGTGTTTTTTTTCTTTTCTTATTTTTTCCTATTTTTCATTTCTGGTTGTGTTACTGAGTCTTTGATTTTGTATATCTCCTTCTTCTGACATAGTTGTTTGGTTCCTTAAAAGATTAGTTGCATATTCTCCTGGGAGGAGATGTAAATATGAAATGGTGATTTTTACAAATTGTACTTGAGTATTTCTAAGACAAGATGAGCAGAGATGATGTTCTTCACTTGGTTAAACACATCTTCTCCTAGAGTGATTTAGCTGTTCTTGCTTTTCCATCATTATGTAATGTGTATTTTTACACCGCTTTGGGCATTTTGTTGTTAAAAAAAAATTACTTGAACATTGTGCTCGTTTTTTAAAAACAAGGTTCCCAGGTTCAGAACAAAGCTGAACATTAGCTATTGTGCGATTGTGTAGATAATATTAAAGGTTTGGTGCTGTACTACATAGTCTCCTACCTTTTTATATGAAGGAGCTTACGTGCAAAATAGAAGCATGAGAAACTTAAAATATATTTGATTTTTACAAGAAACAGTGCTAGCAAAAGGTGGAATATTTACTGACATTCAGTAGTACAGTTGCTTGCCATCTGTATTAAAGTTTGTAAATACGAGAGTAATGTTAGCTCATTAAAAGGGCTGCTGACCCTTCTGAGATGCTAGGAACTCTTTCTTGCCTGAGACCTGCATTCCTGTTCTCCTATAGTCATCAATGTTTTAGAAGTATCTATTAAAGGAATATATACATCCTCCAGAACTTTGCTTCAGGCATTCTGCAGCACACTAACAAGATGGGGGTGGGAAAAATGCCTGATGGACCTATGCCATCAGACCAGCTTAGACATCATAAAAATGGATGTTTCTCAAAGGAGATGTAAAATGAAAGTGCATTTTCAGCACATCAATTACATTCAAGCAAGAGGGAATACACTAATAGATATTTTAACTTAATAACTGTGGAAGTTTTAAAGTTAGCTGCATGTGAATCTTTTCAAATAATGATTTATTGCCAGTTAGCTAACTGGGAAATTCTCGGCTCCTACATTCCGATGTTGGATCAGAGTCTATCACAGCTAGTATTTGGTGTTCAGCATTGGCCAATATTGAATGGGCCAGATGCAAGTGTTCCCCACTTTTCCACCTCCTCCATAATGTGCCTGGCAAGTTGTGCATTGCTGTACGTGGAAGGAAAATATATTCCTTTCTGGGCCATACCATGCAGCACTTAGTTTACATGAGTTTAAATTACCCATATTTTAAACTAAATATAAATTAATCTAAGAACACAGTTTGTACCAAGTGGGGATTGAATGCCCCACTAAACTTCTGTTACATTGATGTGTGTGTACAATCGAAACCTTTTAATCCCTGGACTCTAAGTCCATTGGAGCTGACACAGGGGCACTGGTAGGTAGAGGAAAACTGCCTAAGGAGGTAGCCAGAATACTGCCCTCACTCTGCTTATCAAAGTAGTCTGAAGTTTTATCACTAACCAAATGTTAGCAGAGGCAAAACATGCCTTCTTCCATTGCCAGCGTCCTGGGAAATTCTTCTTGGACAACGTTTTAGCCACAGTGCTGAATGGCCCTTGGCTATATGGAGCAGCCTGTCAGAGGAGATTAGAATGAACCCAGAGTTGACTGTATTTTGAACCTGAAGCACACCATAATACTAGTTTTGACCAAAGCTGTCCTGCAAGTACTGAACATGAAAAACAAACGAACAAAGCTAACTCCCCAGCAAGTGTAACCAGCAAGATATTAAGGGAGGTGGAGAGCATAATCCTCTCTGGTCAGTTCTGTGTAAATCTTAATCTTGGAAACGATGGATGGTCTAGAAATTCCTCAGGTAGGTAGGTTGTATAATTTTGTAACTAGGCCAAATAGGCAGTGGCGCATTAGCCACTGGGCCAACGGGGCCCCAGCCAACTGTGGGGCCCTGGAAAAAATCTGCTGCCAGGCGCTGTAAGCCCAGAGCCCTGGCCCCCAGGTGGGCAGGGCGAGGGAAGCCCCCATGTCCTGACCCTGCCCCGCAGCAGCAGCGCTGGGTGGGGGAAGCCCTCATGCCCCAACCCCCTTCCCCAGCAGCAGCACTGCCGGGCAGACGGGGCAGGGGAAGACCCCCCCCAGCGGCCCCCAATCCCAGCAGAAGCCACGGGATGGGGAAGCCCCAGTGCCTCCCACCCATCCCTGGCAGAAGCCATGGGGCGGCAGGGGAAGTCCCCGTGCCCAACCCTGCTCTCCGGCAGAAGCGCTGGGCGGGCAAGGTGGGAGAAGCCTCAGTGCCCAGAAATGTGGGCAGTGGTGGGGGAAGCCCCAGCACCCAGACCCCTGTGGTGGACCCCCTGGTGCAGGGACAGAGCTTCTCTGGTCTTGGGGCCGCAATGGGGGTAGGGCAGAACGGAGCAAAAGGGGTTGGGGGGATGGAATGGGGAGGACCCTGGGTGGAACAAGGATGGGCCCTGCCCCCAGGGAAGGGGCAGAAAGGGGTGGGGCTGCAGGCAGAAGGAGCGGAAAGGGGCAGGGTCACAGGCAGAAGCGGTGGGGAGGGGCTCCCCACTTCCTCTGGTCCAGGGCTCCAGGAAACCTTAATCTGCCCCATCAAATAGGTAACTTTAGTCCCAGACTGGCCGTTAGGACCAAACCTTGCTCATAGTCACTGCAGAAACCTAAATGTTCGTCCTCCAGTAGATATCTCTGACAATGTGATCCAAAGCTTCACATCTCAAACCCGGCAAAACCCCCATAAACTGCTATGCTGTACCCTTTGTTCAGTTATGTCTATTGTTACCAAGAGGTTAGATTCTAAACGAAATAAAATGGGGTGCAAAAATTCGAAACATTTCAGAATATATTAGCAGTTAAAACAGAGGGTTAAGACAAGCAAGGACTCCTGCCAGAGTTTTGGGGTGTGACCTTGTGCAGGTCACTCAAATCTGTGCCTTTAGTTCTCCACCAGTGCATAATTCATTAATACTACTCTCTGAATAAAGCAGAGGTGTATTATATTTCTGTGTCCTGAGTACTTCATCTCTTGATACTAGAAGACATGTCGGTGCCCTTTTCCTGCTGTTTGCAGAAAGACTCATTTAATTCACAGATGCTTGGAGAGGGTCCCATCTTTGTATTCAGAACTGTTGAAAGACCTTTGCACATGCCTTGATGGTATTTTTAGAATTTGTGTCAAGAAAAAAAAATATATGGGACAGGTTAGCTGATGATTGGCGTTGTCTCCAGCACTGACTAGGGGTAGCTAACCCTGCTTTATTTGTAGAAACTCTGGTGTCTAGCAAAAAAACTGTTTAGGGTTTTGTTCTGAAATTGCAGAAGTAATGTAAAGATTGTCAAACGCAGCTTTGATGGAGAAAATAACTCTATCAGCAATCAAATGGGGGAAAAAGACAGGTTGGTGTTATACACATGCATTAATGTGGTTATGATATAAGAAGACTCGGACAGGATGTCATTACTAAATCAGCATTTTTCAGATTGCATTGGTATATCTATAGGCTCTTTCCTTTGTCAAAGTTGTAAAGAGAGGACGCTAAATACACAAAGCAAGAGACTTGTATATTTGTTTGTCTTTGGCCCGATGCTTGTTACAATGATCATTGTACTAAATTTAGCCTCTTGCTAAACGTTTACTTTTTTTTTGTTTTTAATGAAAAGTCAATAAAGCAAAAACAAAACAATAACCCAAAGTCAATGCTGCTTTCCTATCTCCCGTGGGTTTGGTCAGGCTTTGTTAATTAGTGCTTTCTGAGCACTATGCGATCTTCGGATGTAAGATGCTGTAAAAGTCCAAAAATTTAATATCAGGCATGCCATATGTCTGCTCTTGGCTGTGACATGCCTCTTATGCTGTGTACATTGTGTTCTGAAACAGTTACATAACAGGAATATAGGATCAAGATTATCTCTGTCACAAATGATAAGACTACATATCTACGTAATCTGTTTATTGGTTTATGAATCTCAGGTCCTCCAGGGAGTGTCACAAATCCACATGATATCCCTGAATGATTTTATATTTGGATATCTGATTCTGCTGAAAGATGGATACAATAGAAATGTCAGTGGGTTCGCTTCTGGTGAATGGAGGACACTCCTGTTTTCATATAAGGTGTTTCTTACTTCTAAGTGTCTAGAACATCTTAGGGAAGATAGGTATAGAAAATGAGTATTTTTTGTGTGTGCGCAAAATCAATCCTGTTTTTGATTCAACACTCATGTAATACTTGTAGATTCACACAGTCTCTCCCAAGTAGGATTTTCCTCACATGGGAACGTTTAAGTCCTGCACCAACTCTGAACTGTGCTCACTTGAGAGGAGTTAATTGGGGTGAATGTTGTGAAGACCATTCATCAGTTCTAATGGGGGAGAGGGGTTTGGCTGATATGCAGATACATTGGATAAAATTAAAAACTGTCCCATGGGAACAGTCATATTCAGAATTGGAAACGGCGGGGGGTGTTACGGATAAGGTTCTGTTAGTACTGCAGTAGGGCTGCCAAAATAAAACAGTGGTGCAGAAAAGAATTCTGGTTACGTCTCCAAAGCGTGAACATCTCTTTTACACTCTCTCGTCACAGTCCTGGGATTTTTTTTTTGTCCTCACCATGCAGTTCTTTAATCCCTTTTTATAGCCCCAGCAATTAGTGATGCACACACTTGTTACTCCCATCTAAATGTCCTGGGTTCAAAAGTTGAATTCACACCCAAACATTACTGGACTAATGTTCTGCTTAGACAGGGTGTGTGTGTGTGTGAGAGAGAAAGAATAGAAAGTCCAATTAGATAATAATGGGGAAATGGTGCAGAGAGGGTAACAAACAGGGATACGCTGTGTAGAAAGTAGAGGGAAGAGTAAAAAATACCTGGAATATCAGTACAGTGGGTGAGATCTTAGCTCTATTGAAGTCAATAGCAAAGCTTCCATTGTCATCCAATATTATGTATTTATTTATTTGTTTTGTGGTATGCATAGTTGCTCCAGTCATGGACCTGGCCACTTGCTTCCCTTTAGGTAGAAAAACAAGTTTAAAAAATATTGACTCCCTCTTGGGATAAAAAAGATTTTTGGGTGAACTCAGACTAATTATACGAATCTAAAAAGGTTGAAGTTCACGAAACCCAAAGCTCTATCCTTACATCATTCTGTCTTTATTAGATTTTCACAAGGAAAAATATGTATCTTCAGATTTTTTTTCTAAATTCAAGTTTGTAAAATATTTGAGAGAGATGTATATAAAAACTCAAAAATTTTCCAATATACTTACCATGTTGGATAGAATACTATTTGGATTATATACTCTACATTCAAGCCTCTAAACCATATGAAAGAGTGCAGTGTAGAACTTATTAAAAACACAAATTATCGCTCTTTGATATGAAAGTAAGGTAAATATATCAATAAACAAAAGCAGTAGGCATAATTATCCTTTCACTATTATAACGACAGCTGCTAAAAAATCCCCTTTGGACTTTTTTTGGACAATACCTGTGCTGATAAGAAGATACCTGTATCATCACTGAGTTTGTACATTAGAGACTTTTAATGGCTACATTTCATTAGCTTTTTTGTACCACTCCAGTGGTGAAAGTTACTGAATCGCTCCGTAGCCGCAGTAAAAACACATTTACACAATGCTCAAAGATGACCCTGGGTCATAAACGGAGAACCTCTGTTTTAGACTATAGGGAGAACATGGTTACAGGAACAATATTAGAAATGTTTGCATTGCTGATGAGCATATAACACTGTGGCAGTACAGCTGAAGAAAATGGATATTTCCTGCTTCAGAAACACCTTGCTAAAAGGAGCTTTGGAGGAACGTCGTTCCAAACTGGTGAATCAGACTGTTTTAGGACTAGCTCCTAATATGTTTGTGCCAATTCATGTATATGAGCTGTAGGCACTGACTAAAAGAACAGATGATTGAAGCAATATTTAAACATGGGGTCAGCCTCCTGAAAATACTCACTGCAAATATTAGCATATTTACAGGAACTGATATAGGCTGATAGAATTAACCAGAGCCAACACCTCCTTTTATGTCATAAAATAGATGTTTCCAGTCTGTATCTACAATGTTGTTTTCTTTTCTAATCTCAGCCTTGAACTTTTTACTTTCCTTGCTTCCCATCACTATATTAGAGTTCCATTCAGCTTATATATTATCTGCCATTATAGGCGTGATATAGCACAGTGCATAGCTGTGCAAATTTCTTTCTGCGTGTTGGCTGCTGTCCTCCACCCCAGAGATGGCTGTCTCTGAATAATTGTGTGAAACACTTTGGGAACTGTGAAAAGCACAGTGTTTTATTTGTCTTATTATGCAACATGCCTGTCATCAATGCTAGGCACACTGACCATTTAACACATAAATAAACAATTTATAATGTAGTTCAAGGTTGATATCAAGGCACAATATCCTCATCAGATGATGATAAGAGGTGATTCTTAGAATTTACTGTATGAATTGTTTAAGAGCTGGGGCTTGTTTTAGTGCTTTTAGGTGAAAGAAGCTTCAAGCCATACTAGGAACAAATCCTGTCCAATCAAATGTAACTTTTCATTTTATAATGCCATATCCTTTTTTTAGAGCCTTTAATTTGTTCAGTTATCTGTTAAACTCAGATCCGATTGATATTATCCATATGAATAACTGTCTGCAATTGATTTATAACACAAGGATTATTTAACCTTACATGGTGGTTAACTACAAATCTTCCTCTCTCTTATTTTTCTTTTTAGAATCAAGTTTTTTACTGGGAAATGCCCAGATTGTGGACTGGCCTGTAGTTTATAGTAATGACGGTTTTTGTAAACTCTCTGGATATCATCGAGCTGACGTCATGCAGAAGAGTAGCACTTGCAGGTACGTAGCCTCTGTATATTTACAAACTAATTATTTATATTGAGTGAAAATTAGTACTCTGCTAAAATGTTTAAATGATCTTGAAAGCCTTAATTTAAAAATGATCTGTTAAAAGTTTGCAAAATTACCAATAAACTATTTAAGGTACCAATGCAATCAATAGAATTTATAACTATAAAGGTTGGATCCTGCACAGTGCTGAGTACTTTGTCTCTGATCCAGCAAAGCACTTAAACACGTGGCTGATTGTGTGCATGAGTAGTTCCATTGACCTCAATAGATCCACTGAAGTCAATGGAACTGATCGAGTGCTTAAAGTTTAGTACATGCTCATGTGCTTTTGCTGGATCAGGGCCAAACTGCTCAGCATGTTGTAGGGTTGAGCTATAAATGAAAAGAGAATATTTCTGATGATAATATAGATTTGTTTTTACTTTATAACATTTACCAATGAATATATTTTCTGCCATCCATGTTTTGAAAAAACAAGCTAGTTCTTCCTTTAATTAGCTTCCAGGTCCTGAGTTCAGGAATTTGTGACTTGTCTTGTAACAGCTGTTGATGGTATAAACGTTCTGAGCAAGGCAGGAATGAAGAAAAATCTTCAGTGGAAAAGGAAAATTTTAGAGACTCTGGGCTAGGTTCTCTTTTGCCTTGGAATTGCTCCTGATTTACACCAGCATCAGTGAGGTCACAATCGGGCCCTGTAATGAATTTGAAAGAGACGTGCAGACATAGTAGGATATTTAAAAATTGGGTTTTAGTACACACAAGTGGAACATTTTTAATAGTTTCGCTCTAATTGACTCACAAGAGGCCTACCCCATGAGCACACTGAGATGCAAACTGCACTCTCTGTCACCATCGGGACAGTTACCCCTAGGAGCAGATGGACGTACTGTCACCCCTTGTCTGGTGATCTGCCAGGAGAGGCCAATTTTAATTTATGGCCGGACATCCATCCTAGCCTCCTCAACTGAGTGCCTGGGAGCAGGGCCAGCTCCAGCATTTCTGCTGCCCCAAGCAAAAAAAAAAAAAAAAAAATAGCCGCGATCAAATCTGCAAATCTGACTCTATATGTGTGGTACGTTAACTACCATTCCATTTTCACCAAAAGGCAACAAGCGCATTGCTAATGGGAAAATGTAGCCTGCTCTGCTTTTCTCTATTGAGGAGGAGGGGAAACCTGTGGAATCCAAGATTCCTGAACGTATTCAGACTTCCTATTGCAGACAATGGTGTAGGAACAAGCTTGTGATGTTACCATACAATATTGAATACAGGCAATAGCAAGCAAGTTTACAAACTCATGGGGGCTGACGGAGACAACCTCATCACAGCCATCCCAGATGCACTGATAGAATTGTCCTGTTGCACTCCCATGATCACATCTACGTTTTCTTTGTACTGAAACACATCTATATAAGCTACTTGCTGCCAGCTGAGCCTCTTTCCCGTGGCTCTGAATTAAAACCATTACAAGTACAGAACAGAAATATAAGAAAATTTTAGTTAAACACCTTTGAAACATGAGGACTTATGAATTCTCCTATTAAAATACTATTAAAAATACCCTCTCAATTATACTTCAGATAGTGAAGGTGCCAAAAGGTTTGTTGCCTAGCAGTGTTTTTGTGCATGTTTATGTGCTATGGGTATAACATGTGGAGCAGTCTCCCACCTTTTCTCTCTAAGGATGTAAAAGTTTATATGGGGTTAAATTCACCCCTACGGAGAGAGCCAGCATGAGGCCTGTGCACCATTTAAGTCCCTCGTAAGCCCTGTTTCAATGATGAAAATGGTCCATGGATGTTGGTTTTGTTGGCACTGGAGCTGGAAGGTATAACTCAAGTGGACATACCCGCACTAGCTCTGATGAAGCTAGCATGCTATTTGAGCTGGAAATTACATCTTCCAGCTCCAGAATAGACACCTCCATTGTATTGGCCCTCTTCACCAGGTCACTCTTATGTTACTCGTGAGTAGGAGGTTAGTAGGGTAGACAGGGCTGCTTTCTAATATAGACTCCATTTTTTTTTCTCTTCATAGAATCATAGAATATCAGGGTTGGAAGGGACCTCAGGAGGTTATCTAGTCCAACCCCCTGCTCAAAACAGAATCAATTTCCAACTAAATCATCCCAGCCAGGGCTTTGTCAAGCCTGACCTTAAAAACCGCTAAGGAAGGAGATTCCACCACCTCCCTAGGTAACCCATTCCAGTCACTTCCAACTTTAGAGTCTGTCTATTTAGCAACCACCTTTTCATTCAAAGACTGGGTCAGACTCTTTTCTATGCCTGATCCTTAGCCGGTTGAGTTACACTGAGCAGTGTGGTGATTTCCACATGCCCCAAGGGGTCTCGGAATGCTGCCTCAGCAGAAATTCCAGTCTTTGCTGGTCCATGGGGTATGAGATTGGGATCAAAAACTTATCCAACAGGTTTAACGTCCAATGCATGCCTTTTCAGACAGGAACAGTTTTGAAGCTACTCTCTAATAAAAAGTTGTGCTGCTGTATGAAACAGAGAACAGTTTTTGGGTGGACTGTGGCTTTTGGGTTTACTCACTTGAGCGTGTGGTGTTGAGGGTGAGAAATATAGAAGATGACATCAAAGAGGGATTGTGAAGATGATAGCCAATAAATGTCTGTTTTTTGATAGATGGTGTAATTTTAATCAACAGGATACATAAGATTTTATTTTCTAAATTGGGTTCTCACTCTACATGTGATAAGACTGATTGCTACATCATGTGTCCCCAAAATAGAATTATTTGATATATAGCATAGCATTAGCTGGATTAAAGCAAAGCAGATTTCTGATGCTATGGGATCAGAGTGCTATGGTGTTACATTTATATTGCTTTTCAGGACAAAAATGTATACACATACAGAGAGATACATAATGTAAAACTTTTCAGACTCTAGGCTCTGATTCTTGGGATGCAGTTTAGCTGTGCTTGGTGCAGGTCCTGAGTGTGGTGGAGGACAAAGATAGTTTTATTCCACTATTGTGGCTGTCAGTTTGAAGGTGGGCCAGTTTGTCCCCCAGTTGTAAGTTAGAGCAGACCTGAGGCTGCTCTAAAACTTATGTCTGGCTGCTGGCAGCCCCAAGTGGCTATTCCAGCAGCTGGAAATAGCTAGAGTATAGAGATGCACCCACAGTGATGGCCCTCACACCAGGGGCCTCGACATTAGCTCTACACCACCTAGGGCTACCTCTTATGCAATAGCAGTTCCCACCTGGCCAGATCGACTGGCTTTATGGCACATTGTAGCAACTGAGCGGTACAAAGTACCCAGAGTGGAGATGAGAATTGGGCAACCAGAGCTATAGGGATATAAATATGTTTTTGATTGGCACATATCACACCAGAAATTGTGTGCTTGATTGTGCACACAATAGCATTGTCACACACACACACATACACAATTTTTCAGCAGGTGGAAACTTGTGAGTTGATGAATATTGTGTCCCAATGAAATTACAACTGGGATGGCCTGAGGGGCAGTTTCAGTTTCGGCATATTTAGGCTGCAATTGCACATGCAAACATTCTTTACTTCCAGTTGCACTAGGAGCTTAAATTGCACTTAAATAAATATTTCTCTTGTATTTATATGTGCTCATGCAAATTTAGATCTTACTGAGTAAATTAAAAGAATGGCTGTTATAAAACCTTTCTGAAAATGATATGGTGTTGTTAGTAGTATTCTCAAAATATCATTTCAATGGTCATTGGTAGCCATTGATTCCTCTGTGCAAGAACTCATGAAAACACACACCCATTGAACACTGGGTTAGCAGAGGTGCCCCAAGCATTGTACATTTGGCATTGTCTGGAGGCTGCTCCATTCCTCTCTTTGGCTTGCCTGTCTCCACAGAGCTTGGCTCAGGCCTGGGTGTGGCCCACAGTTTTCAGAGGAAACCTGAGCTTTCCAGGGTTCCCTTAGCATTTTGAGTGAGTCTGTGTGCCCCGGCAGAACCGTACACAAAGGGACCACAGCTCTTTATTGAACCAGTTGTTTACAGGCAGCATTATCAGGGAAACTGCTGCACTATTCTAATTCAACAGAGGGTCCTGTGGCACCTTTGAGACTAACAGAAGTACTGGGAGCATAAGCTTTCGTGGGTAAGAACCTCACTAATTCAGTGTCTCAGGGGAGTGAGGGAAACATTCACTCCTGGTTTGATCTATTGCTGTTTAAAGTTGGATGAAAAATCTGTGGGTAAAATCCTGGCTCTGTTGAAGTCAATGGCAAAACTTCCATTGACTTCAGTAGGGCCAGGATTTCACCCCTGCATGTCTAGTGAATGGACGTCAGTGTTCAAGAATAATTAAACTTGACATTGAGATGGTTTCTCATTTACACTAAAGGCCCCTTATACTGTCAGGGCTGCACAAAGAGGCCTTGTGAATGAGAATCAGGCCTGTGGTGTTTCCATTGAGGTTCTTTATAAAGGATGCTGTGCTTTAACTTGCAGACTTTTGAAGCTTCTAATTTGCGAGTTGGTGGCCGTTGTTCATTTTGGGTGAATCCTTTTCAAGCTGGCATTGGCCAGCATAATGTTGTTGTGCCCCTTTTCATCTAATGCCCCTTGATAAACAGGGTTGTAATTTTGGTTTAGGATCCTGGCATGCTTTGCCATTCACCCAGCCTTCAGCAGGACCGGCTCCAGGGTTTTTGCCACCCCAAGTGGCAGCAAAAAAAAAAAAAAAAAGTCGCAATCGCGATCGGGGCACTCCAGCGGCAGCTCCACCGCGCCGCTTTCTTCTTCGGCGGGAATTCGGCGGCAGGTGCTTCCCTATGAGAGGGACCCGCCGCCGAAGAGCCCCTTCCCATTCCCCTGGCTTGCTGGGCTGGTGCCTGGAGCCGGCCCTGGCCTTCAGAACCTCACAGAATTATCCATTAGCATGAACAGGACACTACTGGTGACACCACCAGCTGCTCTCTGAAACTGACTAAGAATACAAGAATCCCGTGCACACTCAGAGCTGCATTGTATTGAATGGTTCTTCTGTTTCAGGGGGTGCTTGGGAGGGAGATAAGAACACAGACAAGATAAATAAAAATTGACCTGCTTAAGAAAGATTTGTTAGTCTCTAAGGTGCCACAAGTACTCCTGTTCTTTTTAAGAAAGAGAAAAAATTGTCTAAAGTTGCTCCTTTCTGTGACTATCTCAGTGAGTCTTATGTGTCTGTGATATGTCCATTGTGTAGATTGTAAGATCCCCAGCACGGGGTGGTCTTGATATTTGTCTTGTACAGTGTGCTGTTGACGCTTGACAAGTAATAAATAACAACAACAAGTGGCAGAGGAAGACAGTGTGATTGATTAAAGGAGTAGGGATGGGAATCCCCCGGTTTAAAAAAAAATAAAAAGGGACAGTCAAAATTAAATTAAGTCTGTGATAAACAGAGATCTTATGTAACTTGTATGGCAGAGTTGCTTTGTAAGTTCCCTGTGCACCTGATATTAAAAACTGTCCATTGAAAAGTTTAGTTATTGCAGCACAAGACCTTAAAATGTTTCCTTACATGTGAAAATATTGTAAGATTTGAACTTTAGAGATGACTGCTCTCATAAACTGACTTTCATGTAAACATACAGTTGATTGATCATATTCAGCAGGGTTGTATAGTTACTCCTTAATACCTAATGTCCCCACTATACAAGATGCTGAATACAGCTAGTCATTATACCTCTAATTAATATTGATTGTTTCTGCACTTATAAACCACATAAACACTTGAGCAGAATCTTTTTTCTGTAGTCTCGTACTAAGGGGAAAATTGTTTTAAATCTCTGGCACAACATAACAGAAAATTCAGTTGCATGATATATTGTGCTAAACCTCTCGGGTCATATTTTTGTTTTGCCCTGTCAGTGCATTAAAGAGGACAGATTAAAACGAAATGAAACATTCCAACCTTAGTTGTTGTCACCTCAAATGTAAATGTATAAAACATTATCAGCTGAACTTCTAAATAGAAAACAGGTCATTTGAAAATATTCTTTCTGCAGTATGTTGTGGAATTATCTGAAAGACTGCCATGTATTAATAGAAGTTGGATTATAGGTTCGTGGTGAATTCCAAAAATGATGACATTATTGAGTGGTATCTTGTAGAACTCAGCTGATTTGGTAAAACAGATTGCTGGCATCAATCATCACAGAAAAGTCCAGTAGCATCTCCTTAATAATTTGCGCTGGTGACTTAGTAATGACATATCAGTGCCTGCCTTTGTTTTGCTGTGCATAACTTCCTTTAGTATCCCACAAATATTATAGGACGTTTTTCATCTACAGGCCAGATTCTGATCCCATTACTTGCACTGAGTAGCACCTTACTCTGCGAGTTTCCTCTTGACCCAGTAGAACTACTGTACTGGTGTGAAAAACTGCTTACCAGTAGTGAGTAAGGAGTTCACAGTCTGACCCTAACACATTCAAGTCACTAACAACTTCAGTGTTCTTGTTTTGTTGTTTCTTGCAGCATAAGTGTAAAATAAATCTCAGTTTACTGAAGCTCTGAAGGTTTGTCAATCAATAAAAGAAAAACTTTTAAACTGCAGAGACACTGGTAGCCTTATTTCCTCTTTATCTTTAATTTTCACGGAGGTTGCTGTTGTGGGTTTCCATTCAAACTCAAAATGCCTGTGAACAAAGAAAATGGCAATTAAAACTATGTTCATCCAAGTGTTGGGCAGCTTTTATTCTATCTTCCCTTTTTCTTGCAGTTCTTTAATTGTAGATCTGCGTAGAACAGTCTGCACTGATTTTTGGTCCTGAGGAAGAATAACCATGGGGGCTCAGATGTTCTGTTATGAAATTCAGTCTTTTAGGGTTTGTCTCTACTGCAGCTGGAAGGTGTGATTTCCCACCCAGGTAACTCCCCGCTAGCTCAGTTTGAGCTGGTGCGCTAAAAATAGCAGTGCGGACATGGCAGCATGTTTGGCCGCTCGGCCTAGCCACCTGAGTCCAAGCCTGCCTGGGCCACCACTGTGAGCCAAGCTCGGGCTGTGTTGCCCACACTGCTGTTTTTAGCACACTAGCTCAAGCTGGACTAGCGTGAGTCTGTCTACCCACGCTGTGAATCACACTTCTCAGTCAGGTCAGCACACAGGTGTTTGGGAGCCTGGGGCAAAATCTGAAACTGAGGCCCTCCCACCTTCCAAAAAAATTGTCCCCGAGAGGAGGACCTGGGGAGCAGTGGCATATTGGAGAGGCGCCACCCCCGCAACCCCACAGTGCTGGCTTCTGTCCTACGGGGCTGGGCCCAGCTCCCTGCTTCGGGTGTTGTGACCTGGCTCACGGGCTTGCAGCACCACTTGGGCCTGCTTTGAGCAGGGGGTTGGACTAGATGACCTCCTGAGGTCCCTTCCAACCCTGATATTCTATTCTATATTCTACCATTCAGTTTGGACTGGTGGCCTCTCCATTGCAGAGGAGCTGCTGGGCCAAACCTGAATGGTGCTGCAATCTCACGCATTAGTTTTTCTTGTGCCCTCCTTTCCCCCAGGTGGCCCTGCTCCAGCTGCAGTGTAGACATACCCTTAGAAGTAAAGTCAATGGAGCGGTGCCCACTTATACCAGCCTCCTTTTGAAAAACTCCAGTGAAGAAGCTTAGGCAGTCTGTTCCATTGTTCTACAGTTCTTACAGCTAGGAAGCTTTTTCTGAGATTTAATCTAGATCTGCTATGCTGTAGTTTGAATCCATTGGCTCTTGTCCTGCCCTCTGAGACAAGAGAGGACAGCTTTTCTCCCATCTTTTTTTATGGCAGCCTTTTAAGTATCTGAAGACCACTATCATACCTCCCCCTCCCCACAATCTCCTCTTTTCCAAACTAAACATACCCAGTTCCCTCAGCCTTTGATCATCTTTGTCTCTTGCCTCGGGATCCTTTCCAGTTTCTCTGCATCCTTTTTATACATTGGTGCCTAAGACTGGACACAGTACTCCAGCTGAGGCCTAACCAGCACTGAGTAGAGTGGTACTATCACCTCCCATGACACGCATGCTATGCCTCTGTTAATGCAATCTAAAATTGCATTTGCTTTATTTGCAACAGCATCACATTGCTGACTCATGTTGAGGTTGTGATCCACCACAACTCCCAGATCCTTCTGAGCAGTGCTGCTGCCAAGTCAGTTTCCCCCCCATTCTGTATTTGTGTGTTCGATTTTTCTTCCCGAAGTGTAGCACCTTATATGTGTCTTTGCTGAATGTCATTTTGTTGTCTATAGCCCAGTTCTTCAATTTATCGAGATCCCTGTGAATGTGAGCTCTATCCTCCAAAGTATTGGCAACCCCTACTAGCTTTGTGTCATCTGTACACTTGATCAGTATTCTCTCCATACTTACATCCAGGTCATTAATAAAGGTGTTAAACAACACTGGACCAAGAACGGATCCCTATGGGAACCCCCCAATTATGTATCCACTTAATGGTAGTTCCGTCAAATCCACATTTCTCCAGCTTACTTATCAGAATGTCATGTGGGACTGTGTCAAAAGCCTTGCTGAAGTCCAGGTATATTATGTCCATCATATTCCTCCTATCCACCAAATCAGTTACTCTGTCAAAGAAGGAAATCAAGCTGGTTTGGCATGATTTGTTCTTGGTAAATCCATGCTGGCCGCTAGTGATTACCCCTTCATCCTCTAGGTATTCACAAATTGAATGTTTATACATTGCTCTAGTAGCTTACTAGGTATCGAGGATTGGCTGACTGCTCTATAGTTCCCCGGCGCCTCCTTTTCCCCCTTTTCAAAGGTGGACGCTATGTTAGCCTCTCTCCAGTCTTCGGGGACCTCTCCTGTCATCCACAAGTTTGTAAATAGTATTGCCAGTGGCTCCCAGATTTCTTCAGCTAATTCTTTCAGTACCTTTGTGTGCATAGCATCTGGCCCTGCTGATTTGAATCCATTCAAATTGGTCAGAAGATCTGATGTGTTCTTTACTTATCCCAATCTGCATCCCTTCCCCTTTATTATCTATGGTAACTTCACTAGTCATCTGGTCACATGTTAATTTTTGTGAGAAGACTGAAGCAAAGTAGATATTGAGAAGCTCTGCCTTCCTATCATCTTCTGTTTCCAGCTCACCTTCTCTATTGAGCAGCGGACCCACACCATCCTTAAGTTTGCATTTATACCCGGTTAGTGGAGGGGAGGAGGAGGAATGTACAGATGCATTTTAGTACTTTTTCCAAACAATGTGATACAAAAATTAATTGAATAACATGAAATAAGTAAATATATTTGCATATTTCTTAAAAGAGTGGCATAATAGTCTAGCAGTTCGGTTTCTTACTTGTGCAATAAAAAGGCAATGCATACAGTTCTATTATATTCCACAAGTTAGGCAAGTGAGGTAAATATAATGTGGGTAAACCTCAGAGGAGTTTAACGGAGTTTTGCATATTTACATCAGCACAGAGAATTTGAACCAGGGATGCCCTTCCATTGAAATTCACCCTGCCAATATGAATGTCAGGTGCTGGCACTTATATAATTGATGTTGGGAATTCACTATTTGAAAGGTGTCATGTTGAACAGGGTAACTGGGAAATTGAGCCAGCAAGGCACTTAGGCACATCTCTAACTTGAAGCGTGTGAGTTGTCCCAGTGACTTCTTTCCCACTCACATGGGATAAATGCAAACTTGACTTGACTTCAATGGGACAATTTGTACTCTTAAAAGTTGTGCTGGATTGGGGAATTTATTTGCAAGAGAATTGCAGCCTTTATTTCTTGTTGGTGAAATCCTGTCTTGATTCATAATCAGACCTTTATAAGTAAACTCTGATTACCTGAATGTCTTGGGGTACCTCTGGATAATTTTAGAGAACGGAACTTTGGTCCCTGTCTGAAAAATGGATTCAGGGCATGGAAGCAAATTTTGTGTAACTCAACATTCTCATAACTGATGCTTGGATCATCAGGACTTATCAGTAGTGGATTCCATTCTGCCTCACGAGTCTAAGGGGTTCTAAGAGGATTTGAGAATTTGCATGGCTTTTGTTGAGTTTTCTTCTCCACTTTATCATTCTGTCACTGTAGCATTTTTACGTGTTGCCCCAGTGGTAGTAATAGGACATGCTTTTGTATATTGTCAGCTCTTTTTTTTAACACTCTAGCCTTGAATGTATACCTAGAAAGTCACTTATATAAAATGTATAATGACAGCACATAAATCTTTCTTACAATAAATAAGCAGCCACAATTGTTTGCTTTATAGGTTTCATGGCAATCTTGGAATATCATAAATGTTGAAATGAGGTGTAAATCGTAGTTACATTTCGGTGGATGACAATTACAGCATAGCCAATGTTTCTAAGTTGTTACTTGAGTGTGGAAAAAAACAGAAATGGATTTTTCTTTTCCAGTTTTATGTATGGGGAACTGACGGATAAGAAGACCATTGAAAAAGTCAGACAGACTTTTGACAACTATGAGTCAAACTGCTTTGAAATTCTTCTGTACAAGAAAAACAGTATGTATAACAGTATGTATGCAACTGGTGGTTATTAACAGTATATTTTTAAAATGAATAATTGAGCAATACCAATTTTTCTTTTAGCATTTGTGTGGGAGTTTGGGGCAAGGTTTTTAAAAGTGACTAGTGATTTTGGGTGCCTTAATATTTGAATGGGCAACTTGAGACCCCTTAAAAGGGTCTGGTTTTTAGCGGGTGGGTACTCCGCACTTTTTGAAAGTCTGGCCCCTTTAAAATGCCTCAGGTGAGGACCCCAGAAACCCATTTTTGAAACTTTTGGGGTATATGAAGGTGATCAAACTAGGTACATTGGTAGGAAGCACTGTGCGAGGTGCTCCATACAGATCGGAGAATTCCCTCAATCATGAGCTGGAACACTCATGTCCCAGATGTCTATGGTCCTGTCACTTGTGCCTACTGATTTGATGACTCTATGATGCATAAAGATACCCATTAGGAACTTGGCTGAGACCATCAAACATAAGACCCAGTCAAGAATTAGTACAAGGTTATTAGAAGGCAGAGGACAATATAGTAACTCAACAATGTGACCAATTCTCTCCTTTAGCTGGCTGGCTTCTCCAGCAGGTTTCAAGAACTGGAGATGATTTTACTTCAGAGTCAGGTTGCCACCACATATTGCTATCCTAGTCTTTCTCTGTAGGTGTTTATGCTGCTTCTGTGCATTGTTCTTGTTCATCAACATTTAACATGATGCTGGACAAAATCTCTCAGTTGTGGATTGGCTGGCAAAGTTTACAGACTCTGTGTTTTTAACTCTTACAGTCCCTCTTTTTTTTTTATGCTGAGACTTAATCACTATTCAAAGAATGCTGCTGCCATGAGATCCTGGAAGCTTGACCCAGTAACTTGCATGTTCATTCGGTTGTGTGAGGCCAGGTTATATAGGCCCTAGCCTTGTAAGCTGCTCTCCACAGGCAGACCCCTATGCCTGTATGGAGTAGCTTGCAGGATTGGGTCCATAGCTTTTCCTAGTGTACTTCAGTTGCAGAAAAAATGTGCACTATAGGAAAGGGCAAATCGTGTTCCAGGGCCTCATCCAATAGTTGTGCTATATATTAGTACAAACACTTCTGTCTCTCATAACTATGAACAGAGGATTTAAGACCATGCTGCTCCCTGAGATTGTACCTGCTAAGACTTCCTGAAATTATACGTGTGTTCTGCCCACCCCAAAGTATTTTAGCAAACTTTTCCATTAAAAGAAGCACAATTGCAGCTCTCACTTCCAGTATTGCTGCAGGTGTCTTGACATGTCCTGTGAATGACACCATTCTGGTCTTTGGCAAATGGTCATGTCTGTTCTTTCGCTTTTCTGCTGCTCTGCTCTTTTGTCCATGTACTCTGCCTGATTGCTCCCACATGTTAGGAAATTGTCCTGAGATGGGTTTGCCCTGCATTTCTCCACTGGAAGAGGCTTTTAGTGTTGCCACACCCTGTTTCCAGCTGGTAACAGAATGGATCCCCGGCAATCAACTCTCCCCTTTGCTATAAGGTTATCTTATTAAAAATAAGCTGAAGTGGCAGCTCCTGGTTAACAGGTGTCAGTCTTTCATTAAATTCCTTTCCCTTTTATTTTTAAATAGAAAAGCTAAAAGCTTTCTCCTGAGCTCTTTTCCATATCGGGCCAATAGCTTTTGCTTAGAGAATATCCCCTGCTTGAGTGGATTGCCTCTCAATAAATCCCTGAAACACAGCTTCCTCATTAAAACCTTCAGCTGTGCCCAGATTTCCAGCTCCTTTGTCTATAGTTTTTATAAGATATGCAGGATAGTGGAAGGATTTTGTAATAAGAAAATATCCAAGTACAATCCATAGGGTCATTCTCTGTTCAGTCTTGGATCGGATCCCATCCGTAAATTCAATCTCTCTTGCTCTCTCTCCTCTTCCCCAAAAGCCAAGAATTAAGACTCCTTTTGGTACTAACACTTTAACTGGCTGACTTCTGTCTCAGCAAATGCGTTATCCAGCACTTGGTTCTACCCAGTCGTAATCTGTACCTGGCTTCCTACAGATTGGCAAAACGTGACCTCACTACAAAAGCACATGTTAAGGTTAACACTGTAGCGAAAAATAGGTAGTGTACGTTTCTTCTAGAACACCTGCAGGAAATACAGACTGTTACCAGATTGAGGGGTTTCAGTTTATTCCCACTGGTGGCCAGGTGTGTCACCAGCCTTCTGCTCTGAGTTCACTGCACTTTCATAGACCAAGCATGAGAACATCCAGTGTTCATTTCAACCCCCACTCTGTGCCTAGCAGTGCTGTGTGTTCTTGCTCATGAGTTGTGTAGGTTTTTCTCCTGAGAGACTCTTTTGGTAGCAACTGAGACTTGTTTGGCTTTTCCTTTGCCTCCAGCATAGTGAGAGGTATTATCCAGGGGCTGCTGCTTTCAGGCATTATCCTCAGGATTGCTGCCCTCAGGCACTTACTTAGCATTTTCAGCTTGCTGGTATGAGGACTGCCTGGTTTCCTTGTGTTTATTAGAGTGACTTCTGCTTTTTAATTAGTTACTTGTCTAAAGAGCTGCACATTACAAACCTCTTAGAAGCCAGTGTTCAGGTCTGTAAATCTTGAGTTGGCCATTGGTAGTTGAAATAATGGAGCAGTCAGCACAATGTCCCTTGATTAAACCCTAAACCACAGGTCTTCCCTGTGCTTGTACCACTTACTGCTATTGTACTGGTTTAATCACAAACAGTTCAATGTAGCTACGGTGAATTACAGTTTTGACCTTGTCTACACTAGTCTTATGCTAAACCATTTTATTTGCAGTGCCCTCTGGGCACCTATTCTGCAGTTTCTGGTACAACTCCAGAAGCAATGCATGGTGGGAGATTTTGAAAGGCCAACAGTGCATTGTGTGGGTGGACTAGTTTGTGTCCATACTGGCACCAAAACAGTTCAGACTGAAAACAATTTTTAACCTGGGTGAAAGCATGTCTAATCCAAATGGCATTGTGCATTCTGCTAAGCCATCCTCCAGCATGAGGTCTGAAGATGCTCAAAAGAAGTGGATGCCTGTGAAGTAGCCGATGCTGCCCTGTTTTTGGCCCTTCAGTAGCCTCTGTGAGGAATGTTGAGACATTACGCTGCGGATCTATGGAACCACAGACCAGCTCTGCTGAATGGAAGTGCAATGTGGGCACAGAGGAAAGCTGAAGAATGTTGGAATGATGTTTTCCATTCTCGTAGTCTCCGTCCACTTCTCCATATCAAGTGGCAGGACAAGATCAGAAATTAGGCTATTCAAAAGCTGAACCAGCCACCATCTCTATCCGCACTGGTTCAGTTTCAATGGCTTTCTTGGCCTGGACATATTAGACTAAAAGACCAACCAGTTTCAAAGTGTGTGTCCCAAGGAATGCTGCTACTTGGCCAACAATCCCATGTTTGCCAAAAGCTTCAGTGGTGTGACAAGATTGTCAGGGATGGATATAAACTGAATATACAATCACACCACCTTAAGCACCCTGCCAGAGATTAATCCGTGTGACAATTTGCAAAGAGGCCATGTCCTATGCTGATGATACTAAGCCATTTGGAGCACCTCTGTGTATGGATGTGAGGTGTTATAAGCTTGCTATGGGGAGCAAATTACTCTCAGGATGGCCCATGTTTTCTAGTGTAGGTAAGGCTTCACTGACATGCCATTCATACAAGTGAACTGTGTATCTCTAAACAAACTGTGCAGGATCCCAAATCAATAAGAGTAAAATCTACCCCCCTGTAGCAGATCAGCATGAAGCAATAGAACTGAAGTGGTGCACAATCCTTGTGGTGGCTGACTACACAGGGGTGAATTTGACCCTATAGAGAACAGGACACTTGCCGGTTTACTGGTACAACATGCAGGAGAATTAAGCATATTACATTCCTGCTGTGTGCATATATATCTGCTATCCTAACCGCTCCAGCATTTTAGGTGCTTTGTTGATTGTTTGCTTAACCAAAGTGCCAGGATTGTAAAATGGTTTTGCCTTTAGTTCAAATACTAAGCGGAAGATATATCGGTGGGTATATCGTCTATTGGTTAGAACAGCAGAGAGACTGGGAGTCAGACCTCTTGAGCTCTATATTCAGCTGTGTGTGTGTGTTGGGGGAGGGTATGGTCTGGTGATTAGCCCAGAAAACAGGGAGGCAGGATGGCTGAGCTCATCTCTCAAGCGTTCTTTTTTACGTGTGGAAGAGTGTCAAATCGGGGACATGGCACATTTGACAGAATCATCCTAATTTACAGAGAAATTAAAAAATGTTTTTAAAAAAATCTAAAGCTTGTTTTTTAAAGATGACCAGCAAAGAAAAAACGTAGGTGTCTTTGCCATTTTATTTTGATTCTCTGTGATGGAGTAACATGGATCGTCAAGGTTTTCCTCTCGCCTTGTTTGTTACTTTAGAAATATCAGAAAGTTTTTCATACCCTGAGGATGAGACCCGACCAGACTCCAAAGGGGGTGAAGAATGATAGGGAGAGACCAGGCTAAAGGGGGAATAGTAAAACAGTGTTATGGCAAAAATTGTTTGGGGTTCTTCCTTTGGTTACTTGGGGTAGTTAATTGGATTGCTAGCATTTTCTCATTTTAATGTGTGTGTGAATATATTATAGACCCAAACAAACATGGCAAAAGTACAGCTATCTAGAAATGGTTTTCAGATAAATGCATATAATACAGCATTTAAACCATGAAATGCCCCGTGTAGGAGTTGTGGAAAGCTGGTGTTCTATCACATGCCCTGGTTTCTTTCTCTCTTCTCCAGGAACCCCAGTTTGGTTCTACATGCAAATCGCACCTATAAGAAACGAACATGAAAAAGTGGTTTTATTCCTGTGCACTTTTAAAGATATCACTTTGTTCAAACAACCAATTGAAGATGATTCAACAAAAGGTAATTTTTAAAATAAATTATTATTAATGTTAAAATACACATATTCAAGTTGAACCTCAGAGCAGAAGCAAACAATGAATGTGAAGTGTTTCTTGGCTTCAGGAAATACTTAGCAATGTGTAAGAGTTCGGACATCATTCTGCTACGTTTGTGGTATAGAACTCTAAGATCAAGCACTATGTATGTAACATTAATTAACAACATGCTGCAACTGTCCCTAGACTTGGTATATCTTTTTTTTGGTATGGTTTCATTGATTGTTTCAGCACAGCTAGATTTTGCTTAGATTAGAAACTAGTATCACTTTGAGACACTGTTAGCCACTTTTAATTATTTGTTAAGCTTTACTGTTTTAGGAGATTGAAAATTAAATGTCTTTTTCCCTAAGGAGATTATAATTTTCCATTTAGTAAACACTTTTTCCCCCGTTGGTGATGAGATACTGATATCTTTTTTCTGTTGAAGGTGAAATTACAATGAAATGGCCCATTTTGCTTGTTCCTTGTTTGCCAGCAATGATATCAGCATAGCTCTGGTTGTTGGGTTTATTTGTTAACAGCTGCTGCAGATGGTGTTCATTTGGATGTGCAGTGGCCTATTCAAATAAACACCCAGGGCCAGATCCTCAGCCTTGTCCAAGGACAGCTGCTGGGGAAGGATGAAAAGGACCTGTTTATACTGTCTCTCTCAATCCTGAGGCATATTCTGTGCTTCATGGCTGCTGTATGCTAAGTTTATATGTGTGTTGTTTTTCTAATTATACTTAGTGCACACTTGGTTAAGGGAAATAATATCCTGTTGCATGCACATCCAAGATTTGCTTTGCATTTGCTTATCGTTTATTTATTCCTCACCTCCCCCCCCGCTGCCCTCAACTTGGCAAAGTCTGTGTTCCTCATGGAGAACTATGAACACCCAAAGCTTCAAAGAGAAACTCTTGGTGTCCTCCAAGTGCAAAAAAACAGGGTCTGAACGATTTTCGTACAGTGTGGGAGTGTCAAATCGGGGACATGGCACATTTGACAGAATCATCCTAATTTACAGAGAAATTAAAAAATGTTTTTAAAAAAATCTAAAGCTTGTTTTTTAAAGATGACCAGCAAAGAAAAAACGTAGGTGTCTTTGCCATTTTATTTTGATTCTCTGTGATGGAGTAACATGGATCGTCAAGGTTTTCCTCTCGCCTTGTTTGTTACTTTAGAAATATCAGAAAGTTTTTCATACCCTGAGGATGAGACCCGACCAGACTCCAAAGGGGGTGAAGAATGATAGGGAGAGACCAGGCTAAAGGGTCTGGGTTTTCAGCAGAGCAAATATCCTAATAATACAATATTTCCCNAAAATCAGTCACGTCTGGGTTTTCAGCAGAGCAAATATCCTAATAATACAATATTTCCCTGAGACTTTTAAACTCTTCATATTCCCATATTCATATGTGGCTTATAACAACTATAATATCAATTACGGCCTCCATTTTCAAATGTGGCAATTCCGAGGCCCTGTATTCAGATCCTCAATAGTATTTAGGTGCTTAACTTCCATTGATTTCAGTGGGAGTTAGGTGCCCAAATACCTTTTGAGGATCTGGGCCCTAAATCCATACTTTTGCTTCTAAATAAACTGTAACAGATACCCGCTGATTCAGAGCACCTCCAATTCCCACTGAAGTTAATAGGAGAGTGTGACAGAATGCCGGGAATCAGCAACTGAACCAGCCCGCTGGTCGCTCTTTAACCAGTTAGACCCTCTGGGAGGGCCTGATTAAAGAGAGGAATTCCTGATTTCTAGATTGGATTGGGGCCGGGGAGCTAATTAGCTTGTTTACAAAGGTGACAAGATGGAAGGAAGTGCAGGGAGGGAGTGGGGAGGGAGAGTGTGTGGATGGATGGACAGACAGACAGGTGGGCAAGTAGGGCCTGACAAAAAAGGAATGCTTTGGAAAGAGACATCTTTCCTTTCCTCCTGCTTTGGAGAAGGGGTAACAAAAGTGGTTAACATTCTAATACTGTGATTGCACTAGTATGCAGAAGGTGAAGGAGTGAAATACTGCAAACAAACTGCATGATGGTACCTATGTGAGCAGAAGTCTCTGAGCAGTCTGAGCGAAGCAAAGAGGTCGGGAGTGGGACCCCCGTCACACTTGGGGGATCCTTCCTTTATCCTTGCAGATGAAGAAGGTGATGGGGGAGCTGGTGTAAATGTTTGGCAGGCTGGGCGATGGAGGAGACTTTCCAATGCTGGTCGAACAGCAGAAGGAAGTGTAGAAGACCTTGCAGAACTTCTAACAGTCCCACCATTTGAAGAGAAAGCTTCTTGCTTGCCTGGCAGGCTCTGCAACAAAAAAACCCCAAAACCCTGCAGGAGTTTATAAGAGAGCAAGCCCAGGTGCAGCAACAACTCTACAAAGTGTGGTGAGTCCTGCAGTGGGGATTGGCAATTGGACGCAGGGCTAGGCCTCTGCAAGGTGCGCCCCGCAGACAACCCTGACGTGTTTGTGGTCATGTTGGAGAGAGTGGCTTTGGGGGCAGGATGGAATAGGGAGACTGGGCGCCATGGCTAGCACAGGAGAAGCTCAGGAGGCCTAGGTGGCTCTCAGTGAGGAGCTGACAAGAGATTGCAAAATGGTTAACGTGGCCAGCCTAGACTAGGTGGGCCTTTCGATGGGCAAGTCTCAGTAAAAATGTTGAGTTGCAAGATGGATGGACTGGGGGATTACGGCCTCAGACATTTGCCCAGAAACTGACAGACTAGGCCACTCATTGGCTGAGGCTGGATACCCAAAGTGTGGATATTACAGACACTGTCATTCTTGAACAGTTCCTCTGCTGGAGGATAACCACATATGGGTCAGGTGGCATCAATCTGTTACCCTAGATGTGGCAATTAAACTAACAGAAGAGTTTGCAGCCCTGGATGTTCCGGGGTAGGGGGGAGGAAGTCGGCAGCTTAAGTGGCCAGATCTTGGGAGGAATACCAGAGAACCTACATCCAGAAAGAGTACCGAGAAGAAGAGGGAGGAGCCCAGAGGGACACTGATGGGGTCTCGTTGATTGTGTATTACCAGTGTGGGCAGCAGGAACGTGTAAAAAGAGACTGCCCATACACGGAGTGAGGGTTTACAGACTTCTGGGGTTGGACTGGGACTCCCAGCAGGGAGAAAGAAGGAAGCTACTAACTGTTCCTGTAGTGTCGGGGAGGAGGTATCAAAGGGGGCTGGTGGACACTGCCTCAGCCTCTTCACTAATCAGGTGGGAGTTGGTGAAACTTCCTGGAGCAAGAGTGAGGCTCGAATGCATACGTGAGTTAATATGAAACTGCCCTGTGGCACAGGTACCCTGGAAGTTTGAGAGAAGTTCAAAGGGAAATGGGGTGGGGTAGTGGATGGGTTGCCCCACCCCTTCATATTAGGCATGGACTGGAGCCCTTTCCCATTAGGAAAGCAAAGGGGCATCCGAAACCCTGGAGGCCAGGGGGAAAAGAGCCATTAAGCATAGAAGGACTGGAGAATATTAGACAGGAGAACACAAGCCAGAGAGAAGGTAAAGAAAGGGGAAGTACCCCGAGAGGCAAAGGAGGAGGGGAAAAAAAGACAAGGAAATAGTCTCATAGGCTAAAGATAACTCGAACTTGTTACCAGCAGTCCTATTACTAAGGAGACAGGATAAAAGAGCATGGGAAGGAAGTGGAGGGAGAGAGAAGCAGGAGAGGGACACAGATGCAGACAGACAAGGCTAGTAGGGCCTGACAAAAGGGAATGCCCTGGGAGGAGACACCCCCTGCTTTGGAGAAGAGTTAGTAGAATTGAATGACATTGTGCATACTGTGTGACTGCACTAGTGTGGAGAAGGTGGTGGAGTGAAATGCTGTAAATAACTGCACAGTGGTATCTACACAAGGGAAGGTCTCTGAACAGTGTGTGTGAAGCAAAGTGGATGGGAGCAGTGGGTCCCCCGTCACAGAGAGTTTGGTGCTGAGCACCTCTGAAAATC
Source organism: Trachemys scripta elegans (assembly GCF_013100865.1). Taxonomy (NCBI): domain Eukaryota; kingdom Metazoa; phylum Chordata; order Testudines; family Emydidae; genus Trachemys; species Trachemys scripta. Next base: position 15,393,878 of record NC_048301.1, on the reverse strand, counting down.
AGACCACTTTAGTTAGGTGTCAAAATATCCAAATTCCTAACCTTTAAGTATCACAGTTTGACCATTATCTGTTAGTGTGGTGGACAGATCATTTTATAGCCGCCAGGGTATTAGCAACATATTGCAGCAGCGTGGTACTGGAAAGCTGGCTTAATGGGCTAGCTAGGGATTCACCTCATTTAAGGAAAATCGTCATCGGTGTAGAATTGACATAGTGACTGTATGCTACCCAGCCCCTGGCATACCATGTGTTCCTAGGGACAGGGTCAATGTGGAGCAGCTGCTAGAAATTGCCTAGTTGGGGCTATGGGCAGTGGGGGGATATAGGTTAAATTCCCAGGCAGAAGAGACCATTGTGATCATCTAGTCTGACCACCTGTATAACATGACCCACAGGACTTCCCCAAAATATTTCCTAGACCAGACCTTTTAGAGAAACATCCCATCTTGATTTAAAAATGGTCGGTGATGGAGAATTCACCAGGTTAAAGAGTCTCCAGGCGGCTTTTACTTATGCAGGGTACCTACCCAGCCCCCAGCCAGCTCCAGGATCTTGTTGTCTGCCGAGGTTGGATATTAGGAAAAACTTTTTCACTAGGAGGGTGGTGAAGCACTGGAATGGGTTACCTAGGGAGGTGGTAGAATCTCCTTCCTTAGAGGTTTTTAAGGTCAAGCTTGACAAAGCCCTGGCTGGATGATTTAGTTGGGGATTGGTCCTGCTTTGAGCAGGGGGTTGGACTAGATGCCCTCCTGAGGTGCCTTCCAACCCTGATAGTCTGTGATTCTATGATTCTATGATCTGGCTTCAAGTAATAATGAGCAAGAGATGATTTTATTGAGCAAAGCCCTAACAACTACTTCTTTAAGAGAAGCTGGCATGCTTCCATTTAAAATGTCCCGAATCAGAGGAAGTGTTCTTGGAAAGGACCCCAATTGTCACTCCTTCTTTTGACAATTTTTCTGCTGGTCCGTTTCCTACATTGTGTGTTGCCACAGCTTCTTAAAGCTGCACGACAGCTCAGTGCGTTTATTCTGACTTACTGTCCGAAACACAAAGGGGCAGCTTTACATCAGAAATGAACAAAAGTGTTCATATAATTAATTGGCCACCAGCCTGTACTAATAGTGAAAGAATGTGGGGCTCTGAAGAGGGGATGTGAAATCTCCTCCAGAGTGTGCTTAAAACCAAAGTCAGTAGAACTTCGTAGCGCACAAAGTAAGCGCTAAGCAAGAAAGTGGAGTGCAGCTATAACGAGCAGGTAGTAACAGATTTGTTCCCGTTCCAGCTGTCCAGTATAAAGCACAGTGACTCAGCACTTGGAGAGGAAAGCTCCGGCAGCATAGCGACACTATTAGACTAATGTCCATCCAGTAGAAAGGCAGGCACTAAAATGAACAGGTTTTCATTGGGGATAATTATGGCTCAGTTAAAGTTGTTCCGGCTTTTTGCTTGTGTAAAGACGATAGGACCAAGTCGTATCTAATAGTATATTAATTCTAGGCAAGGCACCAGACTTTACCTGTGTTATTTGGACTAAAGAATAGGAAAGCTGGAAATATTGTATCCTGCCAAGGCACCGCACAAGGAGTTATTTCTGAATCAGCTCATTCATTTAGGGAGTGGTTGAATGAACACGGTCCCATCTGCAAAAGCTTTTTTTTCCTGGGGCCAGAAGACTTTCAGTCTCTGTGTCTGGTTCAGTAGATGAGCGTACATGGCAGCTCCTTGTCCCTGCGCTCCCTCAAGCGCTATGGCTAAGTACAGCATTAACAGCTTCCTCTTGTGTTACCGCAGCTCACATTTAAAATAAACACTGGGAAAAATTATTTTTTAAAAAAAGATCAATTTGTTATACCCTATTTCTCCTCTCAGAGAAACCTTTGCCCCAGCATGTTTCAGGTACAACACGAATTCATCTCTGGCAACATGCAGGACCTAGGTTGTGGCACCTTGATACTGTCACTCTAACCGACAGCCCAAAAACTAGAGGCCATCACTTTGCCCCTCATCCCCTGCCCAATAACAACTATAATTAGAACAAGAGGTGCAGAGAATCCTTTGAGGTAAAATATAAAATTATGAAGAAAACTGCAGAGGAAAAGAGTTGCAGCATGGAAAACGACAGTTCAGCTGCAGTAGCATGTACCGCAGGTGGGAAAGGGAGAAAGAATAGTTCTTGTCATTCAGCCTCTGAGCCTTTCTTTCATGCCTAGCATCATTTTGGCCCTACGGCTCATATTAGTTTGGAGTTGTTAAACATACACAACTACCTGAGTCAACAATGTGCTGCTGTTGCAAAAAAAACCAAATGCAATATTGGATTGCATTAATAGAGGCATAGCATGCAAGTCACGGGAGGTGATAGTACTGCTCTTTTTGGTACTGATTAGGACAGTAGGACAATGGAACAGACTGCCTAGGAAGGTCATAGAAGCTTCTTCACTGGAGGTTTTCAAAAGGAGGCTGGGTAGTCATCTGTCTTGGATGGTTTAGACACAAATCCTGCATCTTTCAGGAGGTTAGACTAGATGACCCCTGTGGTCCCTTCTAGCCCTCTGGTAATTTTACCTTTGACTTTCTGGACATGCAGCAGTCTCAAGCCGAGTTTACAGGCAGGATTGAGGAAGGTTTCAATGGACTCCTGAATCTGAGGATAGAAGATTTCTATGGATAATGAGAACATCCTCAGATTATGGAGGATATTTTAAAGACAGGGATGTAAATTCTCATGTTTCGGTGCCTGGGATGGACCACACTGAGAATGCCACCTCAGGGCAGAAACAGGGTAGACAGTGGTTTATTCTATATTTAGGTTCACCAAGTCAGTAACAAAGAACTTCTGTAGCACGACACTGGTTAATAAGTTGTCCCTTTTACCATTTCAGCCCTTGACGCCGATCCAGGTAACCAAATCTAATATAGTGAGAGGTTATTGAGCCAGTTCACCATATGTGAGGTTCTTACTAATTCCAAAGGATCAGACACTTAGCCCCTGGTCAATATGTATCTCTCATCTTACCCAAATATCATAGTCAGCCAATCCTTAATAAACTAACTAAAGATTTATTAATAAAAGGAAAGAAGAGAGTTATAAATGGTCAGTCGATCGTATACATGCAAATGATTGCAAAGTCCTTATATCAGGTTTGTAACAGTGATGGAATAGACTGATGGCTTGTAAAGTCTCTCTGGTAACTTCCAAAAGATTGGAAGGTCCTCAGTCCATAGTTCATGATGCTCCTTTTTAGTTGTAAGTCCACAGTCCAGAGAATTAGAGCAGGATAGAGGCAAAATGGAGTTGCCTCAGAGGTCTTTTTGCCATGTGCCTGGAAATTTACTGTCCCAAACAAAGCCCACAGCCCTGTGTATGGAAAGTTACTGGCCCAAGATGGAGTACAGGGTCACATGAGCATATCACATGCCCCTACATGTTTTATCACAGGGAGTGGCCATTGGTTCCTCGCTGGATGAGGTATCCACAGGAAGAGCTATTTGGTTGGGTGAGTTTCTTCGATGGCCCATTGTGGGAGGGGAGTGTCCTTAATGGGCCATCAACACATACATTTGCATCAGGGCTAGACAGCTATCTGGAGGCTGTCACCCAGGAACAAAACACATGTTGGAGATACAAATAATAGCCAATATTCATAACTTCAGATACAAAGATGATGCATGGATTTAATCAGGATAATCACACTTGATAGATTATAACTTTTCCATTGACACCTTACATGATACACTTTGTGCAAGATTTGTTGCAAATGTATAACAGTGGTAATATCAATGATATAAATACTCATCTTTAATCATACAGCATCACACAGTGCATGGACCAGAAACTAATTTAAGAAAAAAAACTTCTCTTATGGGCAGGTTATCCCCCAAATTGTCTTCTGGCTTTTTTTCATCTTCCTCTGAAGCACTCGGTATTGGCCACTGTTGGAGACAGGATCAACTTCAGGTCTGGTCTGGTATTTCCTATGTTCCTAGCAACTTGAATGGGATAACTCAACGTCAGGCTTTTCAGATGGAGCTGTGTGAGCAGGACGCAGACCTTTCTTTTTCCTATAGAACATTCTTTCTTTGTGTTACGTCTGAAATCTGTGCAGCTTCTGCACTCCTCCCACAGTGAGAATAACTGCTAGGACAGGAGGTCACTCACACACATGATAAAATAATAATTCTTTCTAAGTCTGTGCTATATTGAAGTAGGAAAGAGAAGGAATAAATTGGGTGACATTTGAAGGATCATTGACAGCACTAGCCAGTCATGCAAATAGTGTCTTGCATATTTAAACACACACAACTTTTAAATATAATTCTGCATTTAGCTAGTCTACAACAGTGTCAAGAAATACTGTTGTTTATCCTGTAATGATTATTTAAGATGCAAAAGAAGAACAAGACAGCCTGAATTCATTCTCGTCTTCCACTCAGACCCCAGTACCTTGCAGTTACTGTGACTTTATTGGGTTGCATATATGAGTTTGGCATTTATTCAATAACATCATAGCCAGATAGATTAGATTAGATGAAAACCATATGCAGGACCTCATTTTGATTTATTGTAGGGTCACTCTAGGCCATCTTATATACCGTTTTCCTTCCCGAGCAAACCCATGGCTCTGATAGAACTTTACAAGATGGAAGTCAGCACAGAATTTGAGAAATTAAATCAGGATTGGATTTTTTTAAAAGATCAGTTTTAGTGCAACCAGAAGCTATGGGCTTTGATGCAGGAAGCACTAGGTGAAATTCTATGGTCTGTGTCATGAAAGAGGTCAAGCTAGTAGATCACAATGGTCCCATCTAGCCTCCAAATCTATGAATCAAAATTTGGTTGATGTCTTTCATGTGTCATTGGATAAACTTGCCAAGATGAATTTATTTTAAAAGCTATATTTTTCCTCCCTTTTCTCCTAGAGCTAAAAGTGCACTATTATTGTGTTTGTCTTATACAAAAAAGGGGTTGAATGAGTATATGTCTTCCCCAGACGATTGCCCTAGGCATCACCTATTCGTGGTGAATACAGAGTACAGAACAGATGATTTTCTTATCCATGGCTTTGTTAGGAATTTCTGACCAGTTTTCTGATTGCAACAGGGGAGGTATTTTTCAATCCAAATTTCTCTTAAATGGAGACCACCAGCAATTCATCACGTATTGAAGGTGCTACGTGAAAGAGAGATGAAAAAAGGAGTTGTGGGGCATTCCCTATCATCTACAGTACCAAACAAAAAAATCCTCATCTAATCACTAGGCAGATTAATGATCTGAACTTCAGGGAACAAAGTAAATCTTGATTCAGTGACCATCTGCCGTTAGAAAGTTCTGTCTAGCTGACTAAGCTGAGATAAATCTGACAAATGAAGGAATCCTGGATGGAGTCCAGATATTTGGCAGTAGCAGTTTTGGCTTCACTGATGACCTTCCTGTTCCTGTAATCTCTGGGTTGTAGGAAATGCTTACAGACTAAAGACTTGGGGCTTGTCTACACTGCGACGTTGTTGACAAAACTTCTGTCTTTCATGGGTACTTAAAAAGGTCCCCCACCCCACCCCCAGCACGAAAGACAAAAGTTTTGCCAACGTAAATGGCACTGTGAACGCAGCTTTGTCGGCAGGAGCGCTCTCCTGCTGACAAAGCTACTGCCGCTCGCGGGGCTGGAAGTATTTTGTTGGCAAAAGTGCCAACAAGATACCGATAGAGAGCATTCACAGGTGCTGACTTTTTAGCGAAAAGGCTGTGTCGACACAGCCTTGTTGCTAAAAGCTGCGTAGTGTAGACAAGCCCTAAGTCTTGACCTCTGTGTAGTCCCACTGATACCAGTGGAAGTTCCATACAGGGGGAATGGACAATGTGTCTGTATAGCCATATATTCACAAATGTATGCAGGTGGGTGATCCCACCACTGAACAGAGTTGCTCTTTTTCTGTGGTTCTTGTGGTGTGACTGGAAAGTACTGAATGGAATCTGTGTGGTGTATCGTGGCCTCTAGCAATTATGTGAAACATCGGCATAGAGTTGTCATAATTCCACTAATGTGCCCAGCTGCTCTCTGAAATCCCTGGTTAAGAAAGATAAAGCTCTTCTGACATTTTTTATTTACTTCTTCCTTGTCCCTCTTTCCTGCTGATTCTGTAGGGCAATTAAAAACAAAAGAAAACAGAAGATTTTTGCACTAGAAATGATTAGTTCATACTCAAACAGTGAAATCTGTTTTGACATTGTTTCACAGAGCAGAGTACGTGTTCCTAATTGAATATCAACAACTACTGAAAAGAAAAAGAACATACCATGTTATTGGCAATTCACAATTAAGGCTTATAGTTGGATAACTAAACAATAAAAGTTCAGGGATGTTATGCATTTTTACGCTGCAGTTTCGACTTAGCGATATACAAGTAAAGCACCTTTGACTATCCCACATGCTTTTGGGTCACTAATCGGGAGTGGGGGGCTCTCCTAACATTCCAGATCCCTGAGTGGCTTCAAACAATTGCTATTTAAAAATACGAATCAACATAACATATAAATGTTTCCCTCTTCCTTTCCCAAATGTGGAATTTCCCCCTACACTACTCCTGCCCAATTCCCATGTTAGGCAAGATTAAATCTTTCACCTGCAACTGCTTTTCTGTACAGAGAAAGCATTTGACCCTTTAAAGTCTGGTATTTCACCTCTTGACCAGCTAGAAACTATGCAAGTGGGGAGATTTCTACTTTTACAACAGGATCCAACACTTCCTTCAAGTCCTGTAAGCTCCTGCGATAAAGGACTTTAAAGGTATGATGTTTTTTATTTATAGAAAAGCCCTTTAGGTTGTTTCTGTGGCCCTCTCTAAGACCGTTAGAGTTGGACTGATAGTAACTAAGAAAGAGGAAGGGATGTGTAGTTTAATAATGATAATTTTTTAAAACACACTACTAAAATATAGTATTATAGTTGGGGGCAAGTAATACTGCCTATTATTAAGGTTGCCAGACACTTCCCATTATAAGACCCTGTTTTCAGTTGTTGTATATATGTCATAGAATACTTAGTACTATATTATAGGCAGAATTGGTGGCACTGCCTATTATTATGGTTGCCTGACACTTCCCATTATAAGACTTTGTTTTCAGTTGCTTAGAACTTTGCCAACTTGCAACTGTTTGGGATGAAATTTTCCATGGAGAACATCTCCATCAGGTTAGAATTTGTGGGGAAATTTTAGCTAAATTAGTTCAGCTGTTGTTGCGATTGAGATTAGGGACAAATATGTTGTTTTGCCATGTTAAAAAAAAAATCTGTTGTCCCTTTTATTTGAGATGCTCTAGTGCTCATGTGTTTTGGAGCAGGGACTTGAAACTTAGCAAGGAAGTGACTGTCGCATCAAACATATGTACTTGTATACACAATACAAAAATGCATACATTAAAGCAAGGATTTTTTTAAAGAATAATTACATCTATTTGGTTGTAACTCCAGAGTGTTTCCTTCCCACCAGCATCCGAGGGAAAGATCTTCATTTTCATTATGGCCGATGCTTGGATGCTATCCTGCTTAAGGGCCGTGGATTTTCATTGCCTCTCTTTTACCCCTTTTCCTTCTCACCCGTTTACACATACCCGACCACTATAACATCCTGGCATTTGTTTGGTTGGGAAGGCATAGTGCCACAGCTCCCAAGTTGTGTTGCTATCCGTGATAAAGCAAAGACTGCGCCACGCTGAATTATGAAAGCAGTTTCACCAGTGGCAGCCTGCTGTGTGGCTCCCAAGGCACCTTTAAGATAGCTCTTTATCATTAGTTTAACAACAGAATTAATTTCTTAACTGTGTTTTACAATGTAGTCCTCAGTCTATTTTTAAGTGACTTCTTGAGACCTGTATGAATTTTCATCCAGCAGCATTGATATCTACATGCTTTTAATTTCAATTTGTGTTTTTTTTTTTTTGTTTCTATAGTTTTATTTTTGGTGTTGAATCTTTTTTTGGGGGTGGGAGGCGGGTAAAAGAAGGGAAAACTTTAGGTATGTAGGGCCTGAGCCAGTCTTCCTAAATCAATGGGAGTCTGTCCATTGGGTTCACTGGGCTTTGGATCAGCCCCTGGCAGCGTTCTCCAGATTACAGCAGCAGAACTCAAGATGGGCTTGATGCAAAGACTCCTGAAATCAAGGGGAGTCTTTCTGTTGACTCCAGTGGCCTTGGAATTTGGCTCCAACACCAGCATAGTCTGTCTCTCAAAAACGCAAAAGAAAGCAAATGCCAAAGTGTGCTAGTTTTAGTCATTTTTACTCTTGATTAGCAGAGGTATCTACAGCACAGGTTGGTATTTTTCTGTTTTGCAGGGGATGTAAGTCTGGAGTCTGATGCCATGGCGTGCAGTAAGTGAGATAGAAACCATTCAAATCTGAAACTAACATCAGTCCACATGAATGAGATTTGCACTTGCTGAATCGTAACTAAATCCAACTTGCACGTTTTCTTCTTCCTCACAGGTTGGACAAAGTTTGCTCGATTGACACGAGCTTTGACTAACAGCCGAAGTGTTCTGCAGCAGCTAACGCCAATGAACAAAGCTGAGGTGGTGCACAAACACTCAAGATTAGCTGAAGTAAGTGTGAGACAGACTCCCGACTTCCCTTGTTTAAAAGACAGGAAGTGATGCATAAAAGAATTGGCATCATTACTAACTGACATTTTAAAATAAAGATTAGTCTTCCCTGCTACTGATTTCAAAATACATCTTTTACTTATGTGAAAGAGCATATTAAATACATACAACCACCTTTTCTGGATGGGGCAATAGCATGACTAATTCCCTTGCAAAAATGCACAGACCTCTATTACCTGCATGGCCCTTTGTTCATGTTTGTGTAACTGTCATTTTGGTGCATTAATCAGGTAACTGTGCACCACAAGGTGCATAGTTATAATATAATATATGGAGATATACCTATCTCCTAGAATTGGAAGGGACCCTGAAAGGTCATCAAGTCCAGCCCCCTGTCTAGCAAGACCAAGTATGATTTTGCCCCCTCAAGGATCTCTAGGTGGCCCCCTCAAGGCTTGAACTCACAACCCTGGGTTTAGCAGGCTAATGCTCAAACCACTGAGCTATCCCTCCCCCCCTGCTATCTATATGCAGTTTTACACTCCCATATGACCAGACTGTGACACCCTTACTCCCAGTGAGTAGTAATTTGCTCCTCAATGAAATAAATTGGACTGCTTGAGGATTGAGGTAATCTCTCACAAGAGTCCTTGTCTGGCTGTATGGCGATTTGCATGCACAGAGAGTGCACATGTGTTTTTGTTCATGCATCTGCTGCACCCAGCTCTGAAAGTCTGTCCTGCTGTATTCTTATCACCTCTTGTTCTTTAAAAGCTGTAAATTAAATCCACTGTTAGCCTGCAAACATTCCTTTAACAGTGCAAATAATGCAACAGGTAAATGCTTTCAGGTTAACCAATAAAAAAAGATTTGCTGCTATCTTCTCTGAGCCCAGTGGTAAGTGGGAGCTGCCAAAATAGATGAGTTACTGAAAAGTGACAGTCCCAGTCTCTCTGTGCCAGAGGGCTTTTGTACTGAGTTCAGTGTTAAAGATTGATGGCAGCATAAAATGTATCCTGTTCTCTTCGTAGTTTTTGTGCACATTTATAATAACAGTTCTGCTTTAATGAAATCAAAGTTGAAATCTTCTACTGTTTTCCACTACTCTCACTGCTGTTTTTTTCCATGAACTATCCTCCACAGGCACTGAGCCAGCCGCGGTGATGTAATGGGTTGCTCCCATCTCTAGCTTCTCTGTCTCAATGACTTCTCAGTGCTCTGTGAACCTGGTTTGGGGCCACTAGTTCTGGGCAAGAAGTTTGCCACTCCAGATGAGCTACAGCTTACGCAGGGCAGAATATGCTGCCCACGTTTCAATATTATCAAGAGTTTGTCATTTGCAGACGAAAGCAATTCAGAGTACAGTTGAGCAGCATGAAGTGCAATGGTCCCTATCATTCATTGTCCTCCACAGTCAAAGCTTTTGCTGCCCACCTGCCATGTCAAGCGCAGCATGATGGTATTTAAAGCACAGAAAGAGACATGGTCTCTACCCTAATGAGGTTACAGTCTAATCTGAAATGAGACACAACAGTTGAGAGTAACAGAGAGTGGAGGGGACGAGGGAGGAGGATGAGGGTAATGCCCATTGGATCAGTTACATCGTTAGCTGTTGCACAGAACGTGTTTTTTTCTTTTAATTTGTAACGGTGGCTGGCCCCTTAAAGGCTAGAATAGAGACCTGGGGCCAGCCAGCCCTAGTTACTAAGGAGGCACGTGCAAGCAGAGATCAGCTGGCTCCCCTACAAAGTGCAGCAGGATACTACAGAGAGTGGGATGCTGAGGGGGGCCAGAGTGAAGTACAGAGGCTGTTGGGAGTGAGCAGGCTCCAGCAGAGGAACTGGGGTCTTGGGAGCGAGGCTACAGGCAGGCGAAGTGAGGGGGTGAAGAGTAAATGGAAGGACTTAAGGAGGGATTGGAGAACTTTATTTTGAATGGTTTGTTAAATTAGCAACACTGTCTACTGTCTGCTCTGAGTAAAAGCCTTGCTCGGTTGCCTCCATTGAGTTTTGCCATTGACTTCCATGCAGCCAGGATTTCACACCCTAATCTTAGCAACACCCCGTTCTTCTCCTGCAAAGAAGAATGAAAAACATTAATTAACTGGAAATTTGAGATTGCAACATTTTTATACTTTGATTCATGCACTTAAATATTGTTCTGTTTGTTTCAGACTCACTCCCTCCCTATTCAACAAGAATACATTCCAGATTTGAGCATTTTGACAAGTACGACAGTTCTGTTTGCCATGTAGCGGCCACTGTTAATATGGTACATTAGCTCCAGTAAGGGGTACTGCAAGTGATGTGGTAGTACAATCAGTTCCTGGAGACTGAATGCATTTATTCTATCCTAATACCCATTTGTAATCCAAAATCCTAAATCTGCTGTTGGTTCCATCATATATATAGATCTCTTTTGGCAGCTCAATAAGTTAGTAAATAGGGGTAATAACTGTTCCTACCCACTTAAATTTCTCATGTTGGATTGAGATAAGTGATAATTAGACTAGCTAGAATAAATTGTTTTGGCTCTTTTACAAGGTTTGCAGTTCTAGATTTTACAAAGGTGAATGTGCAGAAAATACAAACTTTTGAAACTGTATTTAACTTATAAATATGTCTTGGGTCCAGTACTATTCAGTATTTTCATTAGTGAGTTGGAAATGAGACTGTGTGCAAATGAAAAATAATATTAAGTCATCATTAGTGTTGACTTTTTAATGGCAACAACGTTTTGTGCAGTCTGGAGAGAAAGGTAAGGAAGCAAACATTACAACCCTATCCAGTCATACAATTGCAAGTAGTTAGACCAGATGTTATGAATATTGTATTTTACTTTAAAAGGAAGTCGGCCAATGAGGCTATAGTTCAGTAGATCGTTGAGCAGGATAATGTTTTGGCTTCTTTTTAGATTCAGAGAGAGTTCAGGTATGAATGCTAAGCTTTCCAGTACCTGTAGGTATGAATGGGATCTCATATTTTTAACTGCAGGGCATGAGCTGACACAGCTGTATCCAGATGGGCCTCATGCCAGTTAGTTGGCAGAGTACTTTACTTTGAACTTTTGAGCAGTAGTTGTTGGCCTTGTTTTCGCTCTGTCTGTCTGCAAATGATCTTTGTTTTTGTAAGATTACCCTTACGCTTTACACTTTTCCCATTCATTGAGTGATAGCTACCTCCACCCATTCCTACATGATTTATGCACTGATGAGCTCATGAGATTAACAAATTAAATAATTTAGAATCTACAGGTAGCCTTGGAACCTTCAGGGTATAACAAAAACATTCTTTCCTTAATTCTGTGTATTACACAATTTCAGAAAGTGCCCATTATAACGAATGTTAACTGAAAGCCATAACATATGTGTTTCTTTCCTTTTATAGGTTCTCCAGCTCGGGTCTGATATTCTTCCTCAGTATAAACAAGAAGCTCCAAAGACTCCACCGCACATTATTTTACACTATTGTGCTTTTAAGACCACCTGGGACTGGGTCATCTTAATTCTAACCTTCTATACAGCAATTATGGTTCCCTACAATGTCTCCTTCAAAACGAAACAGAACAACATAGCCTGGCTGGTGTTGGACAGTGTGGTGGATGTTATTTTTCTGGTTGACATTGTTTTAAACTTTCATACAACCTTTGTTGGCCCTGGGGGAGAGGTTATATCTGATCCCAAACTCATAAGGATGAACTACCTGAAAACTTGGTTTGTGATAGACCTTCTGTCCTGTTTACCTTATGACATCATCAATGCCTTTGAGAATGTGGACGAGGTAAGCAATTGCAATCTGTATGAAATTGACTGCACTGGGTTATTTCTAATTTTAAATTTGGTTAGGGCCTCGTTTATACTCACTAGAATTGAAACTCTGCAAACATTGGAGGATCAAATTTGGTGGCTGGGTTTTTCCACTAAGCAACGTTCTGTATGGGAAGGGAAGGTGTCTTGCTAAGCAATATAAGAGAATATCGGTGGTGTGCGTGATTTATAAAGTTACGGGGCAGGATTTTAAAAATTGTTCACTGTTGACCTCACTCTTCTTCCACTGCAGTCAATGGTAAAGCTCCCAGTGACTTCAGTGAGAGCAGAGAAAAGGCCACCTCTGAATGTTTTTGAAAATCCTGACCATAATTGCTATTTATACCCTGCTGTTTTTCTTTTCCTCCTTGCAACTTATTTTTCAATTTCTGTTTGAGAGATGAACACCACTATTGTCTGTATGGTCTTAATTTTAAAAGGCTTAATGAGAGCCATATCTTGAATTTTTGGAGACTACTTGAGAAAAAAGTGCAAATCTTAAAAGGCCACTGAATTAAAGCTTCTTAACTTTTAGCCCTAATAACGTTTAAAAATAATCAAGCTTGCAGGCTAAGGTAATGGAGAAACAAGCAATAACTACAACTAATAATGCATACATGAATCACTGTAGACAAAATTCAATATTAAAATGCAGCCATAATGGTATCAGAACTCATTTTAGTTTCCCTTTGGGGCCTCGTATCCTTCGGACGCTAAACAGATGAAAAAGTCAGTGTTCATTTTTTATTATTTGAACTGTTATTTGTTTGAATAATACAAGTGATTTTTTTTAATCCTTAAAGAATTCTTATCACTGCAATTATATAGCCTCACTTTAAAAAAAATCCACACCCCTATTTCTTAATGCAGGTTTTTTGGTACAGATTTTGCAAAGCTCTTTTTAAATGCCACCCCTGCCTTTCTGCTTAGTATAATCTTTTGACATTGTTCCATTTTATTTATAGCAAGTGTAACAGAAGTAATAATCCTTGCAGTTTAAATGCAAGCTCATATGAGAGCTGTCTATCTGGAATCAAGTTATACAGACAATCCATGTAAGAAGCTGATCCTAACAAGGTTGTTAATGTACCATAGCTTATTAACATAGGAAGAAATATTTGTTCCATGTTAACAAGAGCCTGACTTTACAAAAATATCATGGGTCTTCAGGTTTGTGTGTTTGAATGGGGAAAACGAGCAGGACATGCATTACGGCATATAAACTATATGCAGTTTTGCAGTTTGCTAACTTCTTTCTCTAATGTGTCGTGGAAAGTAACTCACCTCGGATATTTGTAAAAGGACATTGAGTATACAAGAAATTACTGGCTTAGTGTATGTATTTCATCATGTAGCTCTGGAACCTTTCAAAGAAGGACGGCTATTAGGAATCTAGTTATTAGTGCCTGAAAAACAGACTCTAGGGGGCTTAGAAGTCACCTGTATAATAAGGCACTGAGCTCTTCTTCCTGGCTCAATTTTTCTTTTTCTCTGCCTGCAAGTGAAGTCTTTTCTGATGGGGATGGCGGGTGTCTTTATTTATTACAGTTTAAATTTAAATCTTTTTTGCAGTTTTTTGTTTTCTGGAAGGTTGTATTCGTTTGGGCTTTATCTTCATTTGGCTTTGATTTTTCTGAACTGACTGCTTTCCTGTGAGAGAACTTCTGGGCTTGGTACCAGCAATTCTCCAAAATAATATTGATGTGATAAGGAAATTGAGATACTCAGGTTGGAAGTGCTGTGAGAAATATTCTCACATGCTATAGGTCTGATGAGAAGGTGGCTCAATTTTCTCCTTGAGCTAGGACAGATGTTTCTACCTTTTTCTTCTGGAAAGTGCCTTGGCTTCAATTTGTTCATTGTGGCACTGAAGAAAAAAGGAGGGAACGGGTAAGGAACTTGGCTTCAAGCTGCATATTGAAGCAGTGCTCAAGGCATACCCATCAGAAATTGTTGCTGTGGAATCAGCACCTATTGACCTAGCACTTATGAAAAATTTTCTGCTCCATTTTGGGCACATGCCTTGGCAGTGAAGGATGGCCCAAAGGCAGGGTTAATCCCAAGTGGCTGCACAGAGTCCTATACAAGCTCTTCAACTTGCAGCCTGGTCCAACATTCCCCTCCAGTCCAAGGAGGAAATTCTTGGCTTTCTTTGCCTTCTGGAAATTTTGGGCTCTGCTCTTACTTTGGACCCCTGCAGATCATAAGTCCAACCCCCTTTTTTCCCCACAGGGCTCATCAGATGCACTGGCCATATCCGGTGGGGATGAAGGCAGGTGGTGGAGTGGTGGGGAAGGAGGAGATATCCCATGTTGTAGCTTTTCCTCTATCGGGCCCTACAGTGCACCCTCAGTGAGCGTTGAAGGGAAAGGCAGGAGGTTTAGAAGTATGGATCTCTGGTGCCAGTAGCCCTGCATGCACAGTGCACACGCATCTGAATTTGGTCCAGAGAGAACAAAATGTAAACTACTCGCTCCCCAAGTCGACTTTAAGATACACACTCTCCATTCTATGCCATAAACTAATGATTATCTATCTATCTATTGTGTGTGTGTGTATATATATATATATATATATATATGATCAGGAGGTTCCGGTAGGTTCTTATACAGTAATTAATTTATTGCAATATAAGCATATGGATCTCAGTATTTCTTTTACTGGCCACAGTGTGAATAATTAACTATTTCATAATTCAGTTACTGTAGATAGGAAAGAAATAGGAAGCATGTGCCAAGAAACCTGAAATGAGGGAACGTATGGAAAGAGAACGCTGGGGTAGCATGTTCAAAAGCAGGGAATGTTGGCCAGACTGGGCATTTTACCACTGATTTCACTGGGAACAGAGTTAGGCCGCTGCTGAAAGCTTTTTGAGAATTCAGCCATAGGTGTATATGACTGCAAATCAACATAATTTTATTGCTCAGTGGAAGTAGAGTCACAGCAGCAAAATGTGGAGGAAAAGGATTATGACACTAAGATCTAGGAGAGAATTAGGATGATTTGATGCAGATGAAGAGGTGTAGCTTTACGCAGTAAGAGTTATAGAGGCATCTTATAACTAGCTTAAGAGGATTTGGATGATGTGACAGGTAGGGAGAAAGGTAGGATAATGAGAGAGAGAGAGGGAGAACCACACAGTGAAAGCAATCTAAATTGACATGATAGATGGAGAATTATGTGTTTAAGTGGTATTAGGGAGATAGGAAAACATGGTAAAATATGTTGGAGAAAAGAGAAATACTTGAAGAGAGAAATTGAATAATTCTTTTGCAGATTACTTTGTCTCCAAGGTGGGCGACATGATCCAAAAGGAGCAGCCAGAGGCGGCCAATGATGACTTCAGTCCTTTCAAGGCCGCTTCTCAATGATACATCCCTATAACTGATAAAGTCAAACCAGCTTATATCTAGTAGTCACCGCTGGCAATGCGTATGAAATGCCTCCAACCTCCTGATACGTTGTTTAAGCAATGTCCATCTTTCAGATCCGTATTTAAGGATTGGAAATGGGCAGGTTTGATAAATCCTTACTTTTGCCTATAGTTTCTCCTTCTTTGGGCTCCAGACTCTGTGCAGGTCCTTTTTGGGTGAAAGTGCTAAACCAATGCTCCTTAGCATGTCTGGCTGGCTGCGCCTGTTTGATGACAGTTTACTGCTTAAATAGATGAAGTCATCCACTATTTCCATGGTTTGTCCAGAAGCACAGATGTCTTGTATCACAAATTTGTGCCAACACTCTGGATTTTTATTTTTTCCCCCAAAAACACTTAGCCCAAGGGACTTTGGTTATATTAGGGAGCTACACAGCACTTAGGGCCTGTCTTCACTACAGCTATTGTCTGAATTTGCAATTAGGTATAACAATTCCCTGGGTTGCATTGTCTGTAGAATTGAACCAGGGACTTCTAAAAACCTGAACATTTGTTTCCACCAAGGCTATTGGCTTGGAGGCACAACTATTATGCATGGGCCAGGTACTAGAGAGGGACAAAGACCCATGGTCCGTCAGCATGAATTACCCAGGCTATCATCACCCCTTTAGTAAATCTGGATTCCCTAAATGGCATAGGATTGAGGAGTCTTGGGTACTGGTGCTTAGATACTAGGGTGATAAGTGCAGTATAAGAACTCATGTAGAATAGAATCATCCAAAAATTAGTTCTTTGGAAGGTGGAAGACGCTCCTTCAAATTGTTTTCCCACCAGCTTAAATAGGGCTGGATCCTTCACGCACAGATTTCATAGTTTTACTAAATGATTGGTGCTCTTAATATTGCTGTGAATTTTGGTTTAAATTAAGGAGGCTTCTGGTTAGTAATGAAGCAAAAAGTGGAAGTTTTAGCCTATCTCTGCCAGAGAAATGGCCCGGGAATAACACGTCTGGTACTGTAAAGAGTGAAGTAGGAAGTATTGATATGGAGGTGGATTTGTGTGGTGGTAGAACTGGATAGCAGCCTGGGTTTTCAAATGGTTCATTTTAGGCACGTTCCTTTGCACCTAATATTAATCTTCAAGAACCCACAGCTGGAAGTTAAAGCGAGACATATTCAAATTGGAAATACAGTAGAACCTCAGAGTTATGAACTGACCAGTCAACCACACACCTCATTTGGAACTGGAAGTACTTAATCAGGCAACAGCAGAGATTTAAAAAAAAGGCAAATACAGTACAGTACTGTGTTAAACATAAACTACCAAAAAAATAAAGGGAAAGCAGCGTTTTTTCTGCATAGTAGTTTCAAAGCTGTATTAAGTCAATGTTCAGTTGTAAACTTTTGAAAGAACCACCTTAACATTTTGTTCAGAGTTACGAACATTTCAGAGTAACGAACAACCTCCATTCCTGAGGTGTTCGTAACTCTGAGGTTCTACTGTAAGGCACACATTTTTAACAGGTAGGGTGATTGGTCATTGGAACAAACTACCAAGGGATCTGGTGGATTCTCCATCTTTTAAATTCTTCACATGAAAACTGGATGCTTTTCTAGATGATATGCTTTAGTCATGATGAAATTCTTTGGCCAATTCTATGCAGGTCAGACTAGATGAAATACACAAATCTGTACATATCACACTGAGAGAAATTTTAATAGCATAATATCATTTTTATTACCAATTTTGATCTGTTCTAGTAGTTGCAGAAACTTCCATGCATTCATTTTACTAGACAAAATAGCAATTGTTATCAATTGAAAGCTGATTCAATTAGTTCAGCAGTAATACCATTTACAATAACTTACCAAAAGTGTTACCTTTCCTAAAGTACTTAAATGAAGGGTTTATGAGACCTGATTTCAATGTGCTAGCAAGATGAATTGACGTACTTAATAAGAAAGTAGCACTGGTACTAAATGATACAGTCTGATGTTACCTACTTTTGTTTTCTCCAAGTGGCTGACAGAAACCCCACCCAGAATTGAATCACTAGTGAAGCTAAGTGTTAAACCATGCTGAAAACTCTGAGTAACACAATGATAGAAGTGATCAGACCGAGCCTTGGCAATTTCTCATTTCCATGCAGTCCGAAAGTCATTAAATATGAAGAATACCACGTTCCCCCTGTGCTATGCAGAAAAGTATACAATGCAATAAATACAATGGCTTGCTTAGCGTGGCCAAGAATAAATGTAGTCTTGCTTAAGCATACCATACAGCTATAATGGATCAAACTCATTCCTAATGCAAGTCCATTGAAGTTTTCTGAATTACACCAGGAATGAATTTGTTCCAATGTATTTGTCTGTAGTGTCAGATTCTATTCAAGTTTTCTAGCCAATGATTTAAACTATAGGATATTGAATTTTAATTACGCTTTTCATCTGGCTTTTTCTTTTTTTAATGTACTTCATACATTACTGGGAAACAGATGTGGGACAGAAGTCATTTTAATTCATATCTTTAGTAAGACATACACTAACTAACACAGAGTCTAATTGGGCTAATTCCATGTGGAATACTTTCAAGGGAAGCATTGAGTCCTGCCTGCTTCTCTCTCTGGCAAAAGGAGGGGAGGGTTTAGGAAGAAAACAAGGCAAGTGAAGGAATCTTTTCAGATGCAGACCTAAATAACACTGACTGCAGTGGGACAAATCTGTAATATTCAAATTACTTCATGCAAAAGGAAGTGGAGGGAATAGAACACTTTACAATATTTGGAGCATAAAGTTCTCATATGTGTAACCCTTCTGCCCATCTAAGTTGGCAGCAACAAGGTTTGTATCTAGGGGTCTGTTTCAATAACGCAATGCAAAACCGTCTCGAGCCCCCATGCAGTGACCTGGGACAATTATATACCACCCTCTGGGCGCCTCTAAGAGGCAATACTTCCCCTCTCGCAAGCACGGAGTCTGAGTGTAGCAGAAAATGTTTAATAGCATGAGGTAAACGACATCAGCATTAAATTGGAAAAACACCACAAACAGGATTCATAACACAAACCATGAGCAAAAGACTCATCCCAGCAAATTGGGCCGTGTCCTTTCCCTTTGGTTCTTGAATCCAGCAACCCAAAAATCACCCAGAGTCCCCAAAGTCCAACGCCCCCAAAGTCTTTGGGGTCCAGCAACCTCCCAAAAGTCCAACAACCCCCAAAGTCTCTGTCCCTGGTCAGTGCAGCCCCAGAGTAAAAGGGGGGCATGCAGGGTGTTAAGGGGCACCTTACGTGATCCGAGGCCAACCGGCTATCTCTCCGTGGGGTTCCACCACAGCCTTCACCATGAGCCAGTCCATTTCCTGCCGTCCCACGAATTGCTCTGCTCTACGAGCTGCTCCACTCCGTTCACCGACCTGTGAGCCGCTCCAGCCATCCCCGCAAACAGCTCTGCTCACCGTTCCTTGGGCCACTCCAACCATCCCCACAAGGCTCTGCGCCGCTCCTCCAGCTGTTCCCACAAACTGCTCCACCAGCCGCTTAGCAATATTACTTCAGGCTCCCCCACTATTTAACACAGCACTCAGTGATCTCAGCTCTTAATAACTTTAGCTCTTTTGTGATTTCAGCTCATAGTAGGGGAGCCCCAGTGCTGGTGCACCATTGGCCCAAAGTGAATTCAGCTCAGCAGCCTGTAACTAGACTCCTAATAGAATCAAAGTTAGCTCCAACACTTAACAGTGGAGAGAGAAGGTAGTGCAATTGGTGTTTCAAGCCCTCAAAAGGGGCCTATACCATCAGGCATAAATACCCATCCCCATCCTCTCTCAATTCACTGGGTTGTGGAACCCATGTCCCTTGTCTAGCGAGTGCTACTTAGGTGATGGTGAGACACTCTGTCATAAAACAGTTTCATTGTCCTTGATTCACATAATCAGGGTAACAACATTTTATTCCTCCTGCCCCAATAACAGAGAAACTGGGGATCCCACCCCATCCAAAGTAACCACTATCAGTTGCTGTTGTCTCATGCCAGGCAGGTGGGTGTGCCTATGCAAACAAGATCAGCCCCTGGAGTTCTTTTCCACACTCGCCATAATTCACCACCAGATGTCAGGGTAGAGCTCATCCTGACTCTGCTTACATATGCAAAATGGAGTCCAAAGACGGCATAGAAAAAAACAATTGAATGGCTAAATAGAAAAATATCCCTTGTTTTCAAGGTAGATGTCATTGTAATTTGACATGATCCTTACTTTTGTTAAATACATGCTAAGGGCAGGAGCTGTGAAATTGGCAAGAGAGCCCCCGCTCCCCTGGAGAACTGAGTGGTTGGACTCTGTGCCCAGCTGGGGAAAGAAGATGGGGCAGTTTAAGACCCTGCTCCCAGCTGGGCAGGCGAGAAGCCCGAGTGGCCCCTTGCCACTGGGCAGCCTTGTCAATTTCACGGTGAGCCGTGAAATTGACAAGACTGCCCGGCCCCGGGGAGAGGGAGCCGAGAAGCTGGGTCAGCTGGACCCCAGTGGTGAGAAGCCTTGTGTGGCTTCTCCCGGCCTGGCTCCCGGCAGGGGGATGGGGAGGCAAGAAGCCCCGGGTCGGGGACAGCCTGCTGGGAGCCTCTGGGGCAGCCAGGCTCTTGGCAAGGAGCTGCCAGTGGAGCTAAGAGATCGAGCGTTCAGCTCCCCACACTGTCCCTCTTCGGTTGGTGGAAGCGGTCCTGGTGGAGACATGCACCACCGACCCAAGGAGTGTAGTGTGAACCTGCACTACCGCAGTAATTACTGCAGTGGCTGTAAGTCGACCTAAGGTTTGTAGCGTAGGCGTACCCTGAGAAACCCCTCTGAGTATTCCTTCACTGCTCGCTCCCTGATCTGGGGGTGAGGATGTGGTAGTTTGCTGCTAGCCTCATTCCACTTGCTGGCTATTAGTGGGAGGGTTGGAACCAAGGCTTCACCCAGTCCCTGCCCCTCCCCATCCACTCCCTGCCGACCTGCTCTGTGAGGGGAGTAAAGGCTCAATCCTATGCTGATCGAAGTCAATGGCAAAACTCTCTTTGACTTCAGTGATGTAAATGGGACTCTGTTCATCTGGATCTAAGGTCTTAGGAGCCTGTGCAGAGGTTATGCCCTTACGTCCACAGGGAGACATATAGAATGAGTCCAGCCCTAAATCTAGTCCTTAAAAAGTTGCTTTTTATTTTTCTTGCACTAGCACTTAGATCAGTATCCATGAGTCTGTAGTACATCAATTGATTACCTAAAAAAGGCCTGTGAGCATATATGATGTGTTTGGAAGATTTGTTTGAACATTAACTTCAGAAAAGAAGCATTAAGAAGTTAACCAGGGATTTTAAGGCTAAGCTCTATTTAAGTAGCTCAACTTGAAAAAAATTTTTGAGAGTGATTTACTTGTAAAATTTCAAACAGCTTATATGTCACGATGCAGTGCTTGTTTTTCACTGCACGGCTATATACCTTCTGGAGCTGTGCTTATTTCTTGCTTCTTACTTACTAATTGCTTTGTAATGAAATTTAACATTACAGAACAGTGCAGTAGGTCTAGACAACTTCTAAATCAAACTCAGATAGGCCAAGTCTGGAATCTCTGCTGCATTATTGTTTTTGATCCTTCCAAAGAGCCGTGAAGCAGGCTCCCAGTCCCAGAGGAGAGATCTGTTAATTATCCCCAAAAGATCTACAGCTTGGTGGGAGCTAGAGAGGACAGTATTGTTAAGCTTCTATTTGCCTGGATCTGAAACATGAACATATGCAATCTTAGCTGGCCTGAGGACTAAATCATGAGGGTGGGGGGAAACCAAACTTTGATCTTGATCAAGATGTTTATCTCTGTCGTGTCCCCCAGCTTTGATTTCAATATGATGGACGCTTTAGCTAGTGCAGAATATGCAGGGAGTATATATTATTTGTGCTGCTCTGACAGAGGCCATTTTTACTGATATCGTGGATTGAACCAGGGACTTCGACAGCTAAAACCATGAGTAAGGCTATGATTTAATCATGGGTATTTTTAGTAAAAGTCATACAAATACCCGTGATTGAATCTTGGGGTGGGCAGCGGGGTGAGGAACAGGGGGGCCTGCGGCACCAGCTGTGGAGGGGGAAGCCTCAGGGGTCCTGCTGCTGCTCTGCCCACTGCTGTGTGTGTGTGTGTGTGTGTGTGTGTGTGTGTGTGTGTGTGTGGGGAAAGCCTCAGGTGGCCAGCCACTCCTCCGGTCGCCTGGGGACTGCTGCGGGGCAGTTCCCGGGGCCAGCCAGATCGGTCATTGCTTGGGTGGTCCCCGGAGCAGCAGCTGGTGCGGCTGGCTGCAGAGCCACTCCAACAGTGGCCGGTGTGGCTGTCCCCAGGGCCACCAGGGCCTACTGCTTGGGCGGCCCTGGGGTCAGCCATACTGGCCGCTGCAGAAGTCACTGATGTTGGAAGTCACGGATTCCATGACTTCCTCCATGACAGACATGAAGCCCTAACCATGAGTCTCTGTGGTTATGTCTTTTTTGCAGACTTAACCCAGGCTCATATTCAGGTGTTTCTCCTAAACCCTGTTATGTCCAAACACAAAACCTCTGTCCGGAGTCTAGTGGTGCTTTCAGCCTAGGCTAGCTGGCCTGTCTGAGGCAATAGGTAAGAGACCAGGTGTAGCTTTCACCTAGGCTGGTACCCACCCACTTTGCAATGAGGACAGAGACTAAACCATGTGAGTGCTGATAGTCCTCGAGTGCCTTCCCACAATTCTCCTGGGTGCCCAGAAGGCACTCGAGGACACTCGAGTACAGAGAGCCTCCATTTCAGGCATCCTGACCCAGCACATCCTGTAGCAGCCCAGAGCTACAGCTGCAGAGGAAAGTTATGTTCAGCTCCTGGCTGGAGCATGCCCAGTGTGCATTGAATCTTTGGGGAATCTAGCTGCTAAAATCTAAGAAGACTCTAGTGAGCATGTGCACTCGAGGATTCATTGGGAAAGAATCACTGAGTGGTTCAACTTATTGCAGCACAAAGAACCATGGGATATGCCCCCAGAAGTTCTAAGGGGACACAAACTGGTAAGTACAGCACCAGTGAGGATGCACTACCTTGGAGATGGCCTTGCAGTGTGGCTACTCACACCCAGGCTAGGCTAACCCAGCTGCCAATCACCTGAGTTATCTCCACACTGAAGACGTACCTGTGTTGAACTAAAGAGCCAGGCTCTGTAGTTGAGTGCCGCAGCAGACTCAGATCCTCTATGGATCAGGCACAGATGGGGCCGAGCAACACGCACTTATCAGTGGATTGCATTTTATTGGTGTCTAAATCATTTCTGGGTGTGATGTAAGGCATTCTATGATTGAGGTCATGGGTATCTCAAAGACAAGGTCCTCTGGTCATGATAGTGAGAGTTAAGAGAAGTTGAGGTATTTGAATTAGCAGGACCCTTGTTTAATTGGGACCCCATTTTATGGAAAAGTTCTGAACCCTGGTGCTTGCCTCCCACAGCCTGGCTCTTTAGTTCAACACACGTACGTCTTCAGTGCGGAGATAACTCAGGTGATTGGCAGCTGGGTTAGCCTACCTGAATTTATTGACCTTCTGGATCTACTGCAAAGCATTTCTTTTCTCCCCACCTTTTTTTCTGGGACAGGGGTTTTTGGGACGGGGTCAATAAATGTTGCCTTGGAGTCCCAAATTTGTGGGTTTGGGAGGATTTCAAGTGTCAGACATTGTTCTTAATTTGTATGATTGATCTTTTTTTTGTATATGTGCCCAGAGCTTAATAAATAAAAAAGTCAAACTAAATCAAATTTAAAAATTGAAATGTATCTGAAAGAAAAAATCCTCCTGTAATATTAACAAGTTACAGAGCAATTTACCAATTCAGTGCACATAAGGGTCCAACATACTGTTAGTGTTTTGCATAATGACAGGTTTCAGAGTAACAGCCGTGTTAGTCTGTATCCGCAAAAAGAAGAACAGGAGTACTTGTGGCACCTTAGAGACTAACAAATTTGTTAGTCTCTAAGGTGCCACAAGTACTCCTGTTCTTCTTTTTACTGTTAGTGTTGTTAGCTAAAGGAAGGCTCTGCCTAGATTTTACAATGCTATGCTTGAAAGAGATTTCCAAACCTTAGGAAAGATATGCTAGGTTATCATTGTAAGGTAACTAACTGATTCAGTTACAAGTCTTTTACAGAGATGTTATTCTGTAAAATATTTTTTTTTCAGAATAAGATGTGCCCCATTCAGATTCCATTGACTTAAGTCACACTCAAACTTGTATAAATGAGACCAGAGCTGGGCTGATAACATTTTAAAATCAAACAAATTTACAGAGTTGCTTAAAAGGGATTTTTTTGTGATACTTCATGGCCGTGAATAAAAAATATAATTGCAGGGTATTATGTTTTTTATGTCAATTTTATAAAAATACCGCTATCCCTAAGACTCTAAGAATGGGATTTTTAATAGTCCTCAGTTTTGGCCAAAATCTGCTCCTAGTAAAGTGAATGGGAGCAGAGTTTGGCTAACATTGAATGCTTCTGAAAGCCCTATCCTAGGTTCTTATTTCCTGTGTATGGCTGTCTCTCTGTGGTGTGCGTGTGTCTGTATGCACATTATATATTATAAACACAAAGAACTATGTTAGGGGAACATTATTAAGGTTGCAAAATCAAGTACTCAAAAGTTAGGAAATGCCAGAATTAAGGTTCCCTGTGCTTCAAATCAGCTCATTTTGCATATGAATTATGATAGTTTTTAATTACATGATTACATACTATTTTTTCCACAGAACCCTTACCTCATTTAGGCACAGGATGGACCTGTTCTGGGGATGAATCAGGATTATGTGGTGAAAGAGACTTATCTGTAGGACACTTGGCTTCATTTGTTGCAGAAGCTGTTTGTATAGTGAATGGGGCATGAGTCCCAATCCTCTCCCCTAGTTGATCACAGTCTCTGTTTCTCTGGCTTCTCATCCTGGTCCCAGTCTTCTTGCCTAGCAAGGCTAGTGCCACCCCTCTAGGTTCCCTGCCTCAGTCCCAGTCTCCTTGCCCAGCCATTCCAACTTCCACCCCCAGGTCCTTGTTCTCAGTTTCCTTCATCAGCCAGTTCCAGTCCCCCACACAACTCCTCATCTGATTTGTCAATCTCCCCTACCTCAGCTCCACTTCTCCCACCATCCCTGCCCATGTTCCCTGTCCCCACTGGCTCTCAGTCCCAATCTCATTCCCCAGGATCCTCGTCCAGTATCAGAGTTCCCCCTCACTCCGAGTCCCAGTCTCTTTGCCCATCCAGTCTGAGTCGCCTCCCTTTCTTCAATCTCAGTTTCCCCCCACCTACTGGCTTCCAGTCCCCCATCCTCCCATTTCCCTCCCTGGCACCCAGTCCCAGTCTCCTTTCCCACCCCAATTCTCAGTCCCAGTTTCCCTCTTCACCCCACCTGTGCAAGCCTCCAGTCCTATTCCCCACCCCTTAGGTTTCATGTCCCAGTCTGGTCCCCCCACCTCCTCTGCAGGTCTGGTCCTTGACGTCTCTGTGTTTAAATCAGGTAGATTCCTTGCTCTTCTATGCTGCCTGGACCCATCTGGGAAAGCATCTGAACTGAGAGTACAGAGAGCCTCCATTTCAGGCATCCTGACCCAGCACATCCTGTAGCAGCCCAGAGCTACAGCTGCAGAGGAAAGTTATGTTCAGCTCCTGGCTGGAGCATGCCCAGTGTGCATTGAATCTTTGGGGAATCTAGCTGCTAAAATCTAAGAAGACTCTAGTGAGCATGTGCACGCTATGATTTCTCAATGTCTTAAACTTCACCCAATTTAGGTGGATTTTCACTGGGAAAAGAAAAGGCACATCTCTGACACAGAAGCCCTCTTCCCCCCATTTCCTTCCCCCCCAGCCAAATGTCAAATCCTTCTCCAAAGCATAGGGGCACTAGAGCTTTTAAAAGAAAAAGTTGCCAGAATTTTTTTAGCATGGGCAAATCAATGTATTTTCCTCTAACCTCATTCTCAGAAAAGACAGAATTGTGTTGGCTACAATTTTTGTTAAAAAAAATTCAGCCTGAGATAGACACCCCCAGTGGAAAATTTTAGCCTAATTGGTTAAAGTTTGGCAAAGTTATAAGCAACTGAAATCAGGGTCTTATAACAGGAAGTGTCAGGCAACCTTAATAATAGTATCATTCAACATTAACACCAGTCCAGCCTATAATTCAACAAGATAAATACTCAGTCAACCCTCTAAACTAAGTCTCCTTGTTCAACATGCCATTTCAAGAAAGTTTGAGAAAACAGACTTTGCAATATACCCAAGTCAACAAATGTGGGCTTTGTTTAATGAATGGTGAGTAAATGAAGGATCCTTCATTGAAAATGCTCTTCTTGCTAAGTACAGAAGGAAAACTGCTATCATCTGAATATTCAGAAGACACCACAGCCAGCCCACTATATCCCCTAATGGCTTCATGTGCCTATTTAATAGGAAGGATGCTAGATCAGAAACTTGTACTTATTACAAGAGCTCATGGATCAGAAGAGCAAATGTCCAATGCTACTGGCTGTGTTCTCTCCAGAAGAAATGAACTGTGCCACTCAGCTATACCTATCCCTGTGTAGGTCTTCAAGACTGTCCCTGATTTCTTGTGGTCAACAGTACCAAAATTGCTGATAGATCTAAAAGAATTGTCAAGCACATGTGATCTCTTTCCACTGTCAGAAGTAATTTGTCAACCAACCAAGTCTGCATACTACACAAGGACTTAAAACCATAGAGAAGGGTCAAGGAAGTTGAGGATTCAATATTAACTAAAGAAATGAGATTGTCGATGGAGCAACAGTTGGCCAAATTCTGAACATCAGGAGAGGGAGAACATCACAATAATTTCAAATGAGAATAGTGGCAGGATTTTCCCATTTATAGCCACTGTATCTTTTTTAGAATGTGAGTTTAGATGAACTGGAGTAAACACAAATCTCCGTGCAGTCATCAGAGAACAGCATATGCAGTACAGGGGCTACTAAACTTTATCAGTTTGCTTTTTTCCCCCTGTAAATGTCTGGCTTTGTCCCAATAAGTACCATTTGATAATTTTTATTTTCTTTTATTTTCTGATTCAATGGCTACTGACGTCAAGGGGAGTTTTTCCATTGACTTCAATGGACTTTAGATCATTTCCTGAACTTTTTAAAACAAGAAAATCATAAATGGATTTTGAATATTATTTGTGGATTTAATACTTCCAAATCTGTACAAATGAAACGGCTTTTCTGCGTAAACAGTTTTTCAATTAGGAAAATTCTGAAGACCAGACAAGCTGTGAGATGAGCAAATGGCCTGGTCTCATTGTGCCATGATTTAATACCCTGTCCACAATCCTTTCATTTCATGAGAGGTGATTTCGTATTGTGTTCATGCTCATAATACAATCTGATGTCTACAAGCAGAGAACATGTAGTCTATGAGATATTGCAAGCGTTTGACTCAATTGACTTTCTTCCCAGATATGTTACTGTAATGACAAATTATCCTCCTGGGAGGCTGGATCTTCAGTGTCAAGGATGTATTTTACAAGATCTGAAGGATATTATGAGAAAATTGGACTAGATCCATAGCTGCACCACTCAGGCTGCTCTAAATCCCCTTTCCACTCCCACAGTTCTTGAGAATGCTGGGGCCAAACTAGCACACCCCTTTTAAAATAGTGTTGGATTTCCAACATAGATTTTTTTCTTTTTAACATGATCCATAAATTATCATAATATAATATAAATACAGCCTGCCGCCTGAAGGGAGAATGAACACAAAGACAAATTGCAAGCTGTTGGATTAAAAACACAACAGCCTATGTTAATCTACATTCTTTACGGCATGAATTTGATACTAAAATCAAGTTGCCCTAATTAATTCCACCTCTATTGAATCTTTGGCAAAGCCCTGTGTGAACAATCTATCAGTTACACCAATATCCTTGGGAGATATTTTGTGTCAGAGGAAGCACCAAAGGTACCCATTCAGGCCCAGCCCCGTACTTAAACACCTGAATAGTCCCACTGATTTCAATGGAAAACTCATATGCTTGAAGTCAAGTACGTGCTTAAGTGCTTCGCTGAACTGGGGCCTTGATACAGTGCTTTGTGGAAAAGATTTTTTTAAACTGCTCACCACCTTCTTAGTTTAAGCAGACGGCAAATCTCTTTTTACTGGCCTTAAAACAATTGATCCAATTAAATTTGCTTGGAGACTAGCAGGCTGTTTGAACAAGTTTCACAGTAGTACTATTTCAGGTAAGGCATATATCAATAGCAGTTACAATTGAGTGTTCCCCTTTGTTTTATGGTATGATAAATAGATCCTGGGTCAGTGATGCAAACGAAAAGGTAATCATTATGTATGTTTGGGAGCGGGTGTAATTTCCAACACAGACTTTCTCTGAGACTTGGAGTTAAATGTTATTTTAGAGGTTAATGGTACTGGTGTTAACCTATCTTTATAACTTAGAAAGAGAAAATATTGAGTGTGAGCCAGACTGTAAGTGTAACGCCAACAGATCCTGGTTGTCGGTGGGCAGGATTGAACTGGGAACCTCTGGAGCTTAGTGCATGAACCGCTACTGCATGAGTTAAAAGCCAACTGCTTCTTAGCTAAGGCAGTAGAGCAGACTCATTTAACTCTCTCTCTCTAAGTGGTCTCAGTGCCACTAGATGGGACAGAACACCACACCCAAGGAGGTGTGTGGGTTACGTAAGCTCTTTGGGGCAGGGACTGTCCTTTTGTTTGTACAGCACCTTGCACAATGGGATTCAGGTTAATGACGAAGGGTCCTGGAAACTACAGCAATACAGATAATAAATAAGAATAATAAGACACTCCTGAGTTTTAATCCGAGCCTGACAGTGGACTGAATCTCTGGTTCAGTCTCTCCATATGTAAAAGGGGAATAATACCTACCTACTTGAAAGAGGTATGGGGGCCTGTAATGGGGTGTACTGCCCTTTAAGCCTAAGCGGGGTGTGGGTGTGGGCAGAAGACCCCCATCCCAGGGATATTGGTGTGAACACAGGCTCGGAAACTGGCTGAACGAGGAAGAGAGGAGATGATTCCAGGCAGTTAGCAGTGGGATGGGAAGACTGTTAGTTTAAGGTCCTGGGATCAGGAGCCCTATACTGCAGGCTGGGGCAGGGCTCCCCTCCCGACCAATCAGGAGGAGCCGTCAGAAGGAGAGGAGTGTACACGCTGCTTTCCCTCTCGGAACATTGCATGCGCTGAAGGAAGGCAGAGCTGGCAGGCTCGGTGGTTAGCAGGAGCTTTGGAAACTATGGGGTTGCTATGACAGACTTTGTGTTTGGAGGACTATCTTGAATTACTTTGGGCTACTGACCCATTTTCTCAGGGTTACCATCAACCCTCCCCTGAGAGACTATAGGGCACTTCTAAGGGGCCCTAAAGAGAGGGGGCAGACAGGGTGCTGTGGAAACACCTCTGGCCACAGGAGGGAGCCAGGGAAATGGTGTCCCCACTACAGGGCCCTATCCTGCAGGGACTTTCTCCCATTCTCTTCTTTTTTCCCATTGATTTCACAGAAGGTGTTTGGAACTTTTCGGGATCAGGCCTATAATTTGTAAAGTGCTGACTTCGGTGGAGTGACACCGCGGATGAATTTGGTGCAATGTAGTATCATAAGAATATACTCCCTTTTTAAAAAATATGTGTATTGGGGCTTTTGCTTTGTGGGTCTCTTAGACTGTAGTTGGGCTGGGTCCAGCCCAGTGCTCAGTGAAGTCAGTGGGAATCTTTTCCATTTACTTCAATGGTTTTTACATGAGGGTCACAATGTGCCATGGCCCAACGGGACTAGAGCCCTGTGCGGATACAAAGTTTCTATTCACATCCGATCCACAAATATGGTCTGTGGATATAAAGTGGATATCCGCAGATTTTCAGCGCTCTACCAATAATCACGTATTACAGAGAAAACGAACAGGCATCTGCTCAGTTGGAAATCAGAGTAAGGATACCTTGTGTAAAATTGAGAGAACTTAAATGCAGAATATAGTAATCAAAATTGGAAAATTCCACTTCCTTTCTTAGTATCAGTCATTGTATGCATTCCAATGCAGTTATAGATCTTCAATTTAAGGATTTGGGGATCTGAAACAAAGTGACTGAATTTGAAAAACGTACTGGATTTAAAAAACAAGACCGTTGTCTAATGTATGAATCTAGAATATCAGTCGCAGGTTACCCTTCAAATACAGTCTGTGATAGGAGACACAGATGCATAAGGGGAATAAGGTTTTTTTGATGCTAATATTAACTACAGGAATTCCAGTATTTTACAGTTTGATAATATAATTAGCTAATGTTTTGACTAGACTGATTCAATAATGAAGCGTAGAAAAGTGCAATTTAATCTTGGCACAGAAACTTAGAATGTTTGCCTCATTGCATTCTGTGTCTTAATTTCTATTTTAAATTAAATGTCTGTGACTTCTTAGTATTTTATATTAGAAATCTTTCTTTGTACAGCTTCTATTTTGAATCACTAATTAATTTAATGCAAAAGTTAGTTATATCATGGGATTACAATAAATTGGGAGCTTTATTTTTCTTCTATTCTGCATGTATAACTTCCATTAAAACCATTGTGAATCATACTTGCGTTCAGGGGGATATACACACTTTCTGCTCCTTCCCAAATGTTTCCGTTACTTTTTAAACATTTCTCTGTGCTTCTATTTCCTAAGTATTTGCTTCCATTTATTTGTACTTTACTTGAGTAAAAAAAAATAAAAAAATTACTGTATGGAAATACCTACACTGTCTGTTGACCAGCAAGTAAATTATCTTTCGTCTACATTTCTGACTAGTGGCTCTTGGTGTATCTGATACCCACTAAATAGAGCAATTGGCGGTCAGTGATTAGGTAAGTATCCCGCCCTCAGAATTAGCGAGCTATCTATATGGGTAATGAGGACATCCACATTACATTGGATGTGACTACAAATAATAAGGGATGTGTAATCCCTTTTGTTTCAGGATGTTGGCCAGTCACTCACTGATAGGTGGTATAGTAGAAGTTTCCCTGGTGTGCAGGTTATTCCATGGCTGTCCTTTACAAGTTTTCTTGCACCTTCCTCTGAAGCATATGGCACTGGCTACAGGATATTGGACCAGATGGTTCATTGGTTGATCCAGTATGGCAATTCTGTGTTCCTATTTACTGTCCTGCAGGGGGTACAATTCTTTGATAAACCTAGAGAAGCCTCCTTCTCAATTGTGTACTTAAATTTGGACATGTTCCCACTGAAATCTATGCTAAACCTCCCATTGACTTAAAAATGGTAGAGGATTGGGCCCTTAGCCACTTATATTAAATACACCTGCTATTTCTTATTTGCTCCCTAGTGCTATTTCAGTACTCATAAGAGATCTGATATGACCTAGTTCATTGGCTTGTCTAGTAAGCACTGAACTTGACCTAGCCAACTGAGGTTTTTGTGAGTTTACAATCTTCTGTTGTCTAGAACGTTAAAGAAAAATATTTACGGAAGGGTTACTCAGGGCAAATGTGGGAGTGGCTATGTTACATGCTGTTTTACTCAATAGCGTATTTCTGATGATGTAATGAAACTTATTCTTTTCTAGGGGATCAGCAGCCTTTTCAGTTCCTTAAAAGTGGTGCGACTTCTACGCCTTGGTCGTGTTGCCAGGAAATTGGACCATTATCTGGAATATGGTGCTGCAGTACTAGTGCTGTTGGTCTGTGTCTTTGGACTAGTGGCCCACTGGCTAGCCTGTATATGGTACAGCATTGGGGACTATGAAGTTATAGATGAAGTCACTAATACAATCAAGACAGACAGCTGGCTCTACCAGTTGGCGTTGAGTATAGGGGCACCCTATCGGTACAATACCAGCGGCTCAGGGCAGTGGGAAGGAGGCCCCAGCAAAGACTCATTGTATATATCTTCTCTCTACTTTACCATGACAAGCCTTACAACAATAGGATTTGGAAACATAGCTCCAACCACAGATGGAGAGAAGATTTTTTCGGTGGCCATGATGATGGTTGGCTGTAAGTAGAATCATTTTATTTTATTTTGCATGTAGATCTTTGCATTAGTACAGTATTAAAAGAGAAATATTTAAACTATATGGATTGGATCGTTGTACTGTTAACAATTAGTTGCATTTTCAGCATCCTATGCTTGGCATCAGCATTCTTGACACATCGAGTATATTTTAGCATCTTCCACTGCAGATAAATAACCAGGGAATAAAGCTGAAACCTCAACTGAAAAATTGAACAATTTTATTGTCAGAACTTGTGATTAGGTTAAGTATGATCACTGTTGTATAGTGAGGCTAGGATTTCTTTGCATTTTTAAAGATAATTTTGAGTAGTCTTAATTTGAATTTGGTTAAAATTTGCACACACACACACACTGATGGTGCCCAGCTGAAATTAGCCCATAGTATTAAAACAATCAAGGTGTCCTAGCTGTTTTTCAAAAAAGCATGATGATTGCATAAGGTGGTTGTGCCTTTATCACATTGGCTTGGTTTTACTGTAAGCTCTATTTTTATCTCCGGAGAACAGTAACATTTGTCACCATGGAAGCTGGAGGTAGAGGAGATCATTGCAAGATACTATATTGTACCTCTTCTCACTTTCCTGCTATTTCGCAGCTCCTCTAAAATGGCTTTAAAATGACAGTACAAAGGACTATTTCTTGTTTTATGCTGTCTAGGCAAGAGCACCGGACAGTTCTTTTGATGAAGAATCATTTTCAAAATATAGCATCGTTTGAGTAGCTGGCAAACGATAGCAGGGGATTGTTGAAAAATGTAATAAATATTAATATAATATGGGTGAAAGAGGGAAGTATTTTACTGTTTAATAATCATAATACTTGACACTTCTACTAATGCTTTACATTGTCAAAGCTCTGTACAACCACTAAGTGATTATATAACAAGGATGCAAACAAAACCTTTCTAATTAGGATCTGCTTAATCTCTTTGCTAATTAACTCAGCTAACACCTGGGTCCATCTTTCAAAATACTGAACTGTAAAAAGCAACTTTCTTAAACTCCTCAGCTTATTAAACCTATTTACTATTTTTAACACGTTCAGTTTGTTTTTAAGATTGGGGGAATCAGCAATCTGACTGCATGTCTACAGTGTGGTGTCATACAATTTGCTTTTAATGAGTTTTTTACGTAATGTGTTTCAGTTAACCTTGCAATCTATAAAAATCAACTCCCCAAAGCTAGATCATTATTGAGCTACTGTGTATATGACATAGAAAATACACAGGTGGTGATTAGCTGAACATTTTTTGTCGATGGTGTTTGATACTATGTATGATACAGATGTCTGAGTATTGGGACAGTAGAATGATTTTACAGCATCTTAAATATTTAAATAATCTTATTTTCCTTGCTTTTTCTGGAGAGCTCTAATGCTGTGCAGAGGAAGGGACTTTCACAGGTAATTGAACAACATCATTAAATGACCTGGGGCAGGGCAGGAGCGGAGGACATGGGGCTTGTCATCTTCTTCGCATTTCCTGCAACAGGGCACATTGTTTTTACATTCTTCTCTGAAACATGTGATAGAGATATGAAAGATACATGCTGAAACCAAAGGTTTGATATTAACAAAAGTCTTTGCCCATCCCAGAGGCTCATATCGACAGTGATCCTAAGTGTTATCAAAGTGACACACAGGCTGGGCACATCACTATCATTGCAGAACTTTGGGCTGTATAAGTAGGGGCATTGCCAGCAGATCGAGGGACATGATCGTTCCTCTCTGTTCGGCATTGGTGAGGCCTCATCTGGAGTACTGTGTCCAGTTTTGGGCCCCACACTGCAAGAAGGATGTGGAAAAATTGGAAAGAGTCCAGTGGAGGGCAACAAAAATGATTAGGGGGCTGGAGCACATGACTTATGAGGAGAGGCTGAGGGAACTGGGATTATTTAGTCCACAGAAGAGAAGAATGAGGGGGGATTTGATAGCTGCTTTCAACTACCTGAAAGGGAGTTCCAAAAAGGATGGATCTAGACTGTTCTCAGTGGTAGAAGATGACCGAACAAGGAGTAATGGTCTCAAGTTGCAGTGGGGGAGGTTTAGGTTGGATATTAGGAAAAACTTTTTCACTAGGAGGGTGGTGAAGCACTGGAATGGGTTACCTAGGGAGGTGGTGGAATCTCCTTCCTTAGAGATTTTTAAGGTCAGGCTTGACAAAGCCCTGGCTGGGATGATTTAGTTGGGGATTGGTCCTGCTTTGAGCAGGGGGTTGGACTACATGACCTCCTGAGGTCCGGTCCAACCCTGATATCCTATGATTCTATGAACTATCCAATGGAATTGGTGATTGGGATTGTGGGGATCAGGGTGAACTGGGACAGAGCCTGAAAATCTGCATGTACAGAGAATGAACAGCGAGGGGGCCAAATCCTACCTGCCTTTTTCAAGTGTCTAATCTCATTGGCATTGGTGTAGCTACTCATGTGAGTAAGGTGAGCAGGATTTTGCCCATAGAAGGGAGGTACAGGGAGCAGAACCTAATTTTTTATCTATATTTTAAAATTAAATCAGTAGAAGTTTGGGTCTTCTGCAGATTTAATAGTGAATGTTTGAGGATCTGATTGTCAAAGATGAGCCCATATAAATCTACATGCCCAATTGTGTGGACCTAATTTGTGCATTCAGGTATCATAATTGTGAGTGCAATGTAAACTTAAATCTAAATAAAACAAATGGGTCGCTTGATTGCTTACATGGCTAGTTAGATGGCTAACTAGCCATGCCTGCTTGCAAATATCAGGCTTGTGCTTTGCAGTCATGGTATATGCGTACACTAATTAGGCCTGCTGGATTGTGCTTGTGTATTTGAGTGTGTACATCATCGACAATTTGACTGTATGAAAACCAAAAAGGAGCTATACAAGGAAGAAAGCATGCAGGAGAAACTGTAATAAGCCAGAAAAGAACTTTTTTCTTTGGGAGATGCTAAACTATAGTGCTAATCCTGTAAATGTTTGCTAATACCAGTAGTTTGGTATTGGCAACATTTTTCTAACTGCCAAATAAATGTCTTAAGCTTAGCATTGGAAACAGAGATAGTAATTCATCACAGTCCCAATTGCCTACGCATGCAATCTTCAGCTCTGAAATAAATTCTTTGCTGTATTATCAACAAGCAGTGACGTGTGCAAGCCAGAAGTTTGCTATTTTCAACAGTGAAGTTATCTGGAGGAGGAAAGTGTATCTGGAGAGATTATATGAGTGGCCAGCATTACCAAAAGGCATACATTTCAAAACTAATGAAGCGTTAAAGCTTTGCAGCTGACAGCACAAATTTCCCTATGGAAAAACAAAGTGAATGTGGTTGGCTGTACATTTGACAGATCTTTGGTCACCTGGCTGTTCACTGCGGTCACGTTTGGCAGGTTGTTTAGTCTTTCTGAGAGAGATCACCTTTCCTTTTTCAGGAGAGAGTGCTTTTAACAACTACGCTCCTGGAACATACCTTGGCTCTCTCTTTGACTTACTCAGGCCATCTTGGTGTTTAATGCTAAGTTTTGTTTGCTGCGTCTGAACTTTTAAAAAGATCAACTATAATAAACAGTGCTGCTTTTATTGTAAGGCACCTGTGACTCTTGAGTGAAGTTTGTACTGTATAAATGTGTATTTTGTTTTTGTTGTTTCTGGAGGCGGAAAGTGCATTGGGAATTCAGTTTATTATAGCTCATTTTGCTTTGATTAGGTCATTGCATCTCCTCTACTGCACAGATTGGAGAGAGCGGATATGTCTGTCAAGTCTCTTGCCTGAAGCAGCGCTATCTTATCCTGCATGAGGGACCTTTCCCTCAAGCCTCCCATTATCTCCTGGCAACTTACGCTCTCCCCTTATGTGTTCCAATTTCCCCCTTTGTGATTTCCTCCGACAAAGTCCCTGTTATACTAGGTCTGCAGTTGATGTCATAGAGTAACTGAATGGGTTTGGGCAATTTCACATAATTGAACATGCTGGGTAAGGAGCCTGAGGTGTGTGACCAGGAATGTGAAACTTACCAAATCGGGTGACTTTCATTCTGAAATCCATGGGTTGGGGTTGAAGACCCGGTTCTGCAAGATCCTTACAGGAGAGGTTCTGAGAAGAAAGAACAATTGTGAGGGAAAGAGGCAAAGAGGAAAAGGATAGAGGGTAAGGAGGAAGATGGAGGAAGGTGGGGTTGCATACCATGCAGAAAGCAGAAGAGCCATCAGAAAACAGAAAAGAGAACTGGGATGAACAGGGAGGAGGAGGATTAGGGACAATGCTTCAGCACAATGCTTCACTCCTTTGCTGCCAGCTGCGGAAGGATCATCCTTGGTTAGGGCACTAGCCTGAGACTTGGGAGATCCTGGGTTCAGTTCCCGACTATGCTGCAGACTTCCTATATGACTGCAGTCTCTCTGCCTCAGTTCCCCATCTGTGAAATGGGGATAATAGCACTTCTTTCCCTCACAGAGGTGCTATGAGGCAAAACACCTGTGAGGTGCTCAGATTCTAGAGTGCTGGGTGGCCACAGAACTAACTAAGATGGATAGAGGCAGGAAAGAGGTGGTGGGTAAAGAGCACACGAGCAGCAAAGCCGGTTCTAGGGGTGGGCTCTGGAACGAGGTGGGTTGGAGGGAGAAAGTGACGTGGGTAACGAAAGAAGGAGAGAAAACAAGATGGTGGATGTTGGGAGCATTGGGAGTAACCAAAGCCATATCTCCCTCCAGCACCAAGAAAATCATCCTGTGCTGCCTCCTGCTCTGGAACTTGGCAGCTGTGGATGAAATGGGAGGAGAGCCAACATGGTATCCTTCTGGCCCATCAACCTGCGGAATCCCCAGCAGATGAAGGGGTGTGATGAGTGTGTGATGGGCTGCTTGGCTGTCTGTGACACCATGCCTTGGGAACCTCTTAGGTATTACTGTTGCCTTTATCAGCATGAAATCTCAGAGACTCCCCTCTCAGTGAGTGCCTGGTGT
The DNA here is from genome assembly GCF_013100865.1 of Trachemys scripta elegans. Classification (NCBI taxonomy): domain Eukaryota; kingdom Metazoa; phylum Chordata; order Testudines; family Emydidae; genus Trachemys; species Trachemys scripta. The sequence continues at coordinate 15,357,075 of NC_048301.1, read as the reverse complement.
GGGCAGGGAGGAAATAAATGGCTTCTGAGGGAGCGATTCTGTCCAAGAGCCTTATGGAGGGGCTGGCCCATGGATTTCCCCACAGAGTCTGGAATGCTTGTGCTGTTGTGTGGCCCTGCCTTCTTCTCAGATCTACCAACCACTCCTCTCTGCTAGAACAACAAGGAGTCTGGTGGCACCTTACTTCTGGGCCTCCTGGCATTGTCCTGGTGGGAGTAGGCCATGCCTTGCTCCTGTAATCAGGAGCCCACAGTCCGTCCCACTATTTCACATACAGGTGAACATCTCAAATGGGGCAGCACCAAAGTTCAATGTTTGCCTCTCTGCAGGGATTGCAGTGCTGCAGGGTTTCCTTCAATAAGTGGAAGATCATAGCCGTGTTATTGAAGAACACCTGAGACAATGAGTGTTGAGTGCTTAACCGTGTTTGCTCTATCTCTGAATATGAGACCCCCAGAAGAATCTCTTGTTCATGCCTTAGCCCTCTGAAGAGCCTTGAAGTTCTGTTTGGCCATTCTACCTCTGAGCGGGTATTGTAAAACATAGCCCAGGCTTCCCTTGAGAGTAAAATATAGGTGGGATTGTTTTTTTGTTTTTTTTACATTGACTCATCCTTAAAAGAATCACTGGGTTTAAATTACAGAGGGCAAAGTTTGCTAATTCAAGCTAGTTTTGTGATGGCTCATCATAATTTATGTGGTTGTAAACCTCCTCCAGAAGCTTTGCCTATTTCTAGTAGTTACTGCAGCAATTTCCACAAAGCGCAGTTACAGACTATTATCATGTGAGTTGCTATCTGCCTTCAAAGGTCAAAACGATGACAATTCTTTTGGCACTAAACATATACAGCGCGATGCCTTGCATCTGTAAATTGGAAACAGTGAAAACATAATCATTTACTGTAGTCATGATTCAGCCTTGTTACGGTTCGTGGGAAGCTTTCATTTCAGTAACATTCCCCTAGTTTAGTTTTACAAGCTGGAGAGACGTTTATTGCAGAAAGTGGGTCAGGTGTTCTCATCTGATACACCTTTCCGTGTAAAAGAGCCCTTCCTAATGAGCTGTGAGTGAACTGTGCTGAAACAGGACCTTCTGAAGGCTGCAGCTCTGCTTCCTACACATCAGGTTTGCTTTTTCTCAGGTTCAGATCTCTTGTTTGGGAGTGTGGTGTGGTCTGCTTCCAGTGCTAAGATAAGTTGTTGTTGCTAAAAGCCAGCAAATAATTCATTCCAGAGTATTCTTTTATTGTTCAAGTGACGTTAGTCAGTTCATTTTCGGCATACTGGAGTCAGCCACGTGGGTGCTGTGGGCGTGACCCAGGCAGGGTTATCTAGCAAATGTGTTAAGCAATGGCAAAACCTGTACACCAGTTGAGCAGTGTATGATGCCTTAATTGGAAGCTTGTCTGGCAGATTTCCAGGCGAGCAGTCCCAAGGGTCTGTAGGATTTAGTTTTAATCCCTATGAAAATATATGTAATAGAGCAGCTCCCAGGAAAAATCATTACCAGCCATGGAGATTAAATCATACTTTACACAGCAACAAATAATAGCAGGCTTGCAATGGAATATGAATGAGGAGGATTTATGTCTGCAGGAATGCACTGGACTGTATGTTTAACGATGAATAAAGTATAGCACTCTGAGGGCTCTACTGTCTCGTACGACGGTTCGTCCTATGTACAGAAGTTTCTTCCTTCTGCTTCTCCCATCAGCAATGGGAGGTGTGGGAGGGACATGATTCCTTCCTGCCCTCCCTGGGCTTCTCCTCCTGGGGCAGTAGGAGGCTTTGACCTCTCTACAGCCAGTGGAGGCCTCATGCCTAACGCTCCCTGGCCAATTTGCACATGTCTAAACTGCATTGTAAATGTGGGTCTGTGGGACCTTCACTTGTGGACTCCATGTTTTCAAGTCTTCAAACTACATTTTAAACCTAGGTTTACAGTTGCTGGATCTGGGTCTGACAACCATGCTACTGCATCCATACTGCACTACACAGACTCTGTGCTTCGGAACTGCGGCTGGAGCTGAGTCCACACTGCAAAAGGACAGAGCTTGGACCTGAGTCGCAGCAGGACTCGTGCTAGGACCCAGGTCCTGAGTGCTTGCTGACCTGAGTCAGAAAGATTTGTGTGATGGGGTAGGGAATTTTGAGCTCAAACCTGGGCCTGAGCCCAGGTTTACAATGCAATATAGACATACCCTTTGAGCCCCTTGGAAGTACAGGGCCAGTGAGTGAGAATGGGCAGGGCCCTTTGCAGTTCCTTTAAACAAGAGCAGTGTGAACTGACAGATAGCTCTAGTTGCTGCTGTTAAAATGTGTCTTATGCATAGCACCCAAAATTGTGACAGGCACATGGACAGCCATCTGTTCACAGAGACATATGGGCTAGGTGGCTGGAGGGCTGGTCTGCAAATCTTGTCCCTTGAAGGAGGTGGCATGTAGGCTGGCATTATAGCTCGCCTCCTTTCCTAGCAGTTTCTTGAACACAATACAGAGATCCTGCTCTGCTTCTTGATCTAGGGGAGGGAGCTGTCTACGTGGTTTTCACTTCCACTCATTCCTCCTCCCCGTACTGTGCCCCAGGGCAGGATTGAGCCCGTTCTCACTTGTGGACACTTGACTGTATTGCAAAACCTGAAACTACCGTGTAGTTTGGCACCGCTCCACTTGATTGGCACCTGCCCAGGGAGACTCAGAACTGGAACACCAGGAGTGCTGCAGGTCAGGATTGAAGTGCAGTGGTAGAGCTGTGTGAGTGACTTGCACCACCAGTAGCTTTCCGGCAGTATGCCTGGCTAGTCCCTCACAAGCACAGAATTCTCCCAGGAAAGGATAAATTACAGGACTAAACTCTACCCCAGTGAAATGTTTCGAAGGCATGGCACTTTCTAAAAATGGCCAAACACGTTATGTGTATGATGGTGCCTATTGTGAACAACTGATGATGGCCCTCTGAAAAAGGTGGAGCAGAATTGCAACCATTCTGTTTGGGTGTTCTTAGGAGGTGTGACTTGTAATGACAGGACTGGAGTGTGGGCGACGGGGGCTGTCTTAGTCAGGTTTCACTGCTATTTGCGTGCATCCAACTCTGTGGTAACGGGTACTTTACAAAATAAGATACGCCTGGTTCCTCTTCAGGGAAGGCCTACCCTTTTGCCTCCATTTAAGCTGACTTCTTGTCGGGATGAGGTGCCAGTGGGTTTTCTAGGAGAGCTGTTTTGAGTGTCTTTTCTATCTGGCTTAAGCAGGTGCCTGCTTGGTGAGATTTGAGCACAGCCTGATTACCCTGTGAAGTCAGTTCTGTAAGCGCGGACCCTCCTACAAGCCTCGCCTGCCCCCAACCATTGCAAGTTCAAAAGTGGGTTCATTCACCTAAAGCATTGCTACTATAGCAGACCTGATAGAGAACAGAGCGAGAAAGAGATGAGCCTAGGTGAGATAAAAGGCAAAGCCCTCTATCTGGACCAGGAATTTGGTTGCTTTACAACATAGAGTCATGAATTCATGTTGGTTAGCCACATTTAGAGGGCTGCGTGCTGCTGTAGCTGCAGCTTCTAGACATGAGATGCATGAATCATTAGCACTAGGCCTGAATCAGAGATAAGGGGTGTAGTAGGATGAAAGGGAAAGAAGGCCTTGCTGGACACTGCTGTAAGGGCAAGGAAGGGTAGCGAGGAATCTTGTAAGGAATTGACCCCACTGCTTTGATTATTAGAGGGAGAGAAGCCTTCTTGTGAGAGGCAATGTCATGGTTTCTGCCAGCATCAGTCTCTATAAAACACTCCAATTTTAATCTTTTCCAACCAGGCCATGAATTGAATTGGTGACAGCAATGTAAAAATGTACTGATGACTGAGCAGTTTAAATTAGTCATGTACTGGCATTTGGTTTGATTGCCTTGTTGTGCTGCTGACAGACCTTACCTGTGTTAAGCATGATTGAATTGGCCATCTTGAGTGAAGTCCTGCCTTTAACAGGAGGAGCTGTTCTGGGGTGGTCCAGAGGGGGTTTCATTCATATGTCGCACACCAGGGCCCTTAGGCAGCCATGTTGCACACTGGGGTGTTCTCTTCTTCTTGGTAAGGGAGGCAACACATGTCCTCAGTTACCATATGCTGCAGACAGCATCCTGTGTGCTAGTCACCTGCAGGCAGATTTTTAAATGTATCTAGGTTCCGAACAATGCAGATAGGCCCCTAGTGAGATATCAAAAGGGCACTCCAGCATAGTGAGGAATCTTGTCAAAATTCCACTTGGCATCTATTTACATCTTTAGGAGCCTACGTATCATTGAAAATCTGCCTCTGGAGTATAGCCACACCTCCTTGTTGGCAGACCACACCCTTTTGTGGGTGTGAATGGGTATGATAACTGCTCCCCTTCCATAAAGCTCTCTGAAGATTAGTTTGTAAACCTGTCATGCTTTGCTAGTTGGTAGGGGTAAAGATTCATGCCTACCCTCTAAATGTCAGTATTTCTTGACTTTCTAAAGCTTTCTAGAGCTAAAGGGATACTGGGTAAAATTTTCAAAAGGCATCTAGATCCCTTGGAAGTAGAGCTGGGTGAATAATGGATTTTTCGGTTTGTTGGCAATTCTGAAAAATAATTTTAAAAAATTGTTTCAGGTCAAACCAAAAAGATTTGTCGGTAAATGGAAATTTGAAAAAAAAAAAAGGGTTGAAAGAAACATTTTGTTTCAACAAAATCAAAATGCTTAGTTTCAGCTTCAACCATTTAAAATTTTATTTACCAGTATTTATTAGTATAATTATAGGAAATTGTGAAACGGAAAGTCATGTTTTGAACCAAAAACTCAAAATGCTTTGAAAATGTTGAAACAAAATATTTTGATCTTTTTGACTGAAACAATTTGGCAAAACCAGTATGAATTTGTGAAATGCTTTGGCGTTGCCAAATCTGCATTTTCACCAAAAAGAGTTTTGTTTTAAGAATTTAATCTAGCTCTACTTGGGAAAACTATATTTTCACAAGTGGCTAGGTTACTTAGAAGCCAAAGTGCCATTGACTTTCAATTAAATTTAGTGTTCTCCATCCCTAAGTCACTTTTGAAAATTAGACTTAGCATCTTAAGTCACATACTGTGAAATGTACAAAGGAGACAAGCTAAAAAACCAGAGCTGTTTTTTTCCCCTCTAGTGCTTTGCAATTATAGTGATCTTAGGCGTGTGGAGTGCGGCAGGGGGCTCAGAGCAGGGGTGCAGGAGGGGTGTGGGGTGAGGCAGGGGGCTCAGAGCAGAGGGTTGGGGGTCAGGGCAGGGGGTTGGGGTACAGGAGGGGTGCGGGTTGAGGCAGGGGGCTCAGGGCAGGGAGCTGGGGTGCAGGAGGGGTGCGGGGTGAGGCAGGGGGCTCAGGGCAGGGGGCTGGGGTACAGGAGGGGTGCGGGGTGAGGCGGGGGTTCAGGGCAGAGGGCTGGGGTGCAGGAGGGGTGTGGGGTGAGGCAGGGGGTTCAGAGCAGAGGGTTGGAGGCTCAGGGTAGGGGGTTGGGGTACAGGAGGGGTGCGGGGTGAGGCAGGGAGCTCAGGGCAGGGGGTTGGGGTGCAGGAGGGGTGTGAGGTGAGGCGGGGGCTCAGTTCAGGGGGTTGGGGTGCAGGAGGGGTTCAGGGTGCGTGCTTCAGCCTGGCGCTGCTTACCTGGAGCGGCTTTGTGGTGGCAGCACCCTGCCTGCCCTGGCCCTGTGCTGCTCTGGCACCACGTCCCTACAGCCCCTGAAGGAGGGGGGGCAGAGGGCTCTGTGCGCTGACCTCGCCTGCGGGTACCTCCCCTGAAGCTCCCATTGGCCGCGGTTCCCCATTCCCGGCTAATGGGAGCTGCAGGGGGCAGTGCCTGCAGGCCAGGGCAGCGCGCGGAGCCCTCTGTGCCCCAGGCAGCAGGGACATGGTGCTGGCCACTTCCAGGAGCAGCGGGGGGGCCCGCAGCACCACGGGGGTGGCAATCCCGTGGGCTGCATCCAAAGCCCTGACAAGCTGGTTCCGGCCCACGGGTCATAGTTTTCCCACCCCTGTCTTAGCTGTTACCTGTAGCAATAGCAGGTAAAACACTTTCAGACAGAAGAATGGTTTCAGGGCCATTTTCAATTTTGCAACCTTAATGTTCTCTAAACATACCATAATATTTTATATGAAATTCTCCTCTAGCTGTTGAGGGAAGAGTCAGACTGTAAAAGAACAAGTAGCGTAAAATAAACAGCGGTAGAGTTACTCCTAGAAGTCAGAAGAATTGAAATAAAAGAATCGGATCATACAGCACTCTTTCATGAGTATTCAATCCATAAGGATTTTCTTGACAGAAGAACTGTGGGTGTGTACTCTTTTGTTTTGCTTGTGTTCCGTAATGGTGGCATCTTTAAAAATATTCAGGCAGTTAGTTTGTAGCAAAAACATATGTGCCTCTAATGCAAACAGATGTACACTATAAAACAGCCTCTTTGGGAAGTGTTAGTGGAATTCTTGTGAAGTTATATCTAAAGCAGGGTTATATATACTTTAGTTCTGTTATTATTGGGTTGATTAATTTAAATGGATTTATGGTCTTTAGGGAGAGGGGCAGAGATTAGGAGAGGAAAAAGTGAAGGAATGGTATTTAGCTGTTACTGTACAATGTTATCTAAAATGACTCAGTCGTAGATTTAAAAAGCTGCCCAAGTGTATATGAGGGAACCCCTAGGCAGTGCTTCTGCCTACTTACAGATTGTACAACTGTGCACATGAAATATCCATCTCTAATGATGTGGGGGCGGTGCTCACATTTTCCCGGTATACCCAGATCATCTCTATTTCTCAGTAAGCAAGGGTTTTAATTACCCATCTCGACCACAAAAGACCTACTGTGTTATATTAGGTAACATATATAAACAAATCCTGTGGTATCCCATTAGACCATTTAGCCATGGATCTTTAATTTACAAGTTTAGTTGCAGATCACTTCATTAAATCAAATAGTAAATTGAATGATTAAAACCTCGATCCTGCAGGGAGGATCTGTGTGGGTGGACCCTCTGCAGAGCCCCACCAATAAGTAGGGCCCTGCATGAGTGCAAAGGTATGTCCATATAGAGCTTATAGCTGCCTTGGGGCCTTACAGTGGAATGTACATGACTAGGGCCCTACCGAATTTCATGGTCATAGGAATTTAAAAATAATAAATTTCATGATTTCAGCTATTTCAATCTGAAATTTCACAGTGCTGTAATTATAGGGGTCCTGGGGGGGGAGGATCACAAGATTATTGTAGTGGGTGTTGCAGTACTGCTAACCTTACTTCTGCGCTGCTGCTGGTGGCGGCGCTGCCTTCAGAGCTGGGCAGCTGGAGAGCGGTGGCTGCTGGCCTGGAGCCCAGCTCTGAAGGCAGAGCTGCCACCAGCAGCAGCGCAGAAGTAAGGATGACATAGTATGGTATTGCCACCTTTACTGCTGCCTGCAGAGCTGGGCCCTCAGTCAGCAGCCGCCACTCTCCAGCCACCCAGCTCTGAAGGCAGCAGTGCAGGAGTAAGGGTGCCATGGTCTGGTATTGCCATCCTTACTTCTGTGCTGCTGCTGGCAGGGCACTGCCTTCAGAGCTGGACACCCAGCCAACAGCTGCTGCTTTTCAGCTGCCCAGCTCTGAAGGCAACGCAGACGTAAGGGTGGCAATACCGTGACCCCCCTAAAATCTTGCGACCCCCCCCCCTCCCCGGCAACTCCCTTTTCACTCCGGGCCTCCAATTTGAGAAACGCTGGTCTCCCTGGTGAAATCTGTATAGTATTGGGTAAAAGCACACAAAAGACCAGATTTCATGGGGGCAGACCAGATTTCACAGTCCGTGATGCGTTTTCCATGAATTTGGTAGGGTCCTATTCATGACACATTGTCTGCAGGCTTCTGCTTTGTATGCGTATTAGATATGCATTTCAGTTTGCAAACCGGTATTGTCATGTTGTTTCCTTTAAAACCATGTTCTGAAGTGTCCCTAGCCTCTGTTTGCCAGAAGCTGGGAATGGGCAACACGGGATGGATCACTTGATGATTACCTGTTCTGTTCATTCCTTCTGAGGCACCTGGCATCAGCCACTGTCAGAAGACGGGATACTGTCCTAGATGGACCATTGGTCTGACCCAGTGTGGTCGTTCTTATGTAATAATGAGCTAATTTTTTCTGCAACAAAGTACTCTAGTTCCCCAATGTATAGGGTTGGGATTGGGAGCAGAGGTGGGGTCCCACAGAGCAGGATTTAAGAAGCAAGCTACAATATGAAAAAAAATTGGAGAGCTCCTAAGGAAATGCTGACCTTTCATTTAAATCAAGGTATTTCCCTGCACAGATATTGGTCTTGTTAAATGTCAGAACTGGAGAAAAAAGTGACACCTTTGTATGTCTGGAGAGGCTTAAACATCTGAAAATGACTAATCAGCAAAGAGTCCTGTGGCACCTTATAGACTAACAGACGTATTGGAGCATTATGCTCCAATATGTCTGTTAGTCTATAAGGTGCCACAGGACTCTCTGCTGCTTTTACAGATCCAGACTAACACGGCTACCCCTCTGATACTTGAAAATGACTAATGAGTTTGACAGTAGGAAATAAAGTTCCGGTCCAATGGGAGGGAACAGTGCAGTATAGTAGCATTGCAAGTTAATCACACTGTTGTCATGCAATAACACAGCGTATTTAATGTTTATAAAGAGACTTGAAGTTCTTTTGATAGAAGATGCTAGACACTGTAAAATGTGAAGAATCCTATTGCATTTAATGGCCACACCACAACCCATATCAGGTTCCTCAACGTCTGCACACTTTTCTCATGTCTTCAGTCCAAGTGCCATGGATCTGATGGGATCCAGCCCGAACCCCCCACCTACTCACAGCCTGGGGAAGTCCCCACTTGATGAAGAGCCAGCATATCTGTCTTCTTTATCTTCTTCCTTGCAGTGCTTTGTGCAGGGACCACGTAGGGGGCAGGGCATCCATTGCTAGCTGATGCGAGTGTAACCCACTAATATTTTAGTATTTTAGGAAATAGTGTCAGTATTATTTATTTAAAAGAGGAAATAGAGGGTATTTAGTAACCCAGGAGTGAGTGTGTGTATTTTCTCTCACTTTTAAACAAGTGAACAAAGAAAGAAAAGTAAAAACAATCAAAACCCCAAAATATTTTTAATATAACCAATATAAGCACTTCTGTTTGTTTTTTTTCATTTCAAATGTTATCCTTGAAACGCCTGAAAAAATCCAGCAAAGTTTTGAACAGAACAACAATTTTTTCATTTCTTTTTAATTTTTTTGTGAAAATTAAATGGAATTTTGGACCAATCCTGCTGCCGATGTTTAAGCGGTATTAAAATAAGATAGTAATAGGTTATACATATTCTTCCGTGTTGCTGATGTCACAAGTGACATCACTTCTCATTGAGATGGCTCTCATTGCCTGAAGGCTCTGTGATGCCATTTTTTAAATATCAGGGGGTAGCCGTGTTAGTCTGTATCTACAAAAACAACAAGGAGTCTGGTGGCACCTTAAAGACTAACAGATTTCTTTGGGCATAAGCTTTCGTGGGTAAAAACCTCACTTCTTCGGGTGCATCTGAAGAAGTGAGGTTTTTACCTGCGAAAGCTTATGCCCAAAGAAATCTGTTAGTCTTTAAGGTGCCACCAGACCCCTTGTGATTTTTTAAATGTAAATTCTTTTCCTGTTCTGAAAAACAGCTCTATACAAATGGCATCTTGTGGTTCCAGGTTTGCTGCTTCTCAATGAAAGACGCTCAGTTTCTGAGCAAAAAAACCCCTAATTTTATATGGCTACAACGCCACATGATTTTTGAATTCAAAATGTCCTTTTTCTGCTCCACATACCCCAGTGCATTTCTCCCCCCTAAAATAGTAAAAACCCAAATGAACAAAACTGGAACGGACAAACTGTGTGTGCTCAAGCATCCTGATCATGCTTATTGTGCTTACATCTCTTTCCCCAGCTCTTTACTTCATCATTGTGTTTTTGGATTGTAAGCTCTTTAGAACAGGGACTGTCTCTTCCTATATGTGTGTAAAACATATAGCAGACTTGGGCCATGATGGCAGCCTTAATTCTGGCATCTCCCTTTCCAGTGCTTGACTTGGCAACATTAAAAATGTTCCTTTAACATACTTTTTGTGCGCAATTGCCTAGGTTTTTAAGAAAGCAATTTGAAAAAGCAAATTCCATCATGTGGCATTACAATGACACCAATATGGCTCCTTAGTGGGGTTGGAACCTTTAGATCCATGACCACGGATCTCTGCCATGTGAGCTAACTGAGTAACTGTTAGCAGTAGTAAGTTGTCATCCTCTGTGTAGTCCAGCAGTGGAGAGAGGTGGAATGCTTTGCCAGTTGGTTTCACAGATATTTGCTGAGGAATGGCGAGACTCTGGACTCTTGGGTTCCATTCCAAGCTCTGGAAAGCAGGGCTGCCCAGAGGGGCGGGGGGCAAGTGGGGCAATTTGCCCCAGGCTCCACAGGGGCCCCCACGAGAATGTAGTATTCTATAGTATTGCAACTTTTTTTTATGGAAGGGGCCCCCGAAATTGCTTTGCCCCAGGCTCCCTGAATCCTCTGGGCGGCCCTGCTGGAAAGGAATGTGCTCTAGTGAGCACAAGCTCTTCTGCCTCTTCCCCCCCAAGTGTGACCTCTTCTGCAGTCTCTCATCCTACCTACCTCTTTTCCATCGCTATCTGCTCATTCTCCTCATCTAACCAAACCCAGCCCCCTCTCCCTAGACTTCTCATCCACATCCCAGTCTTCTTCCCCACCCTCCCGCCCCCAGCTCCTCATACATCACTCTCCACAACCCTGGCCTCCAGTCCTCCCTCCACGTATGTTCCTCATCTCCACTGGCTCTCAGTCACAATCTCCTTCCACTGGCACAGTGTCCAATCTCGATATCCCACCCTGGTTCCTTGCCCCAATCTCTTTGCCCAGCCAGTTCTGGTCTCTTCCCATCCAAATTCCCAGTCCCATCTTTCCTCTCCCCAGCTCTGCCAACTTCCAGTCACAGAGTCCACCCCCCCCCCTCCAGGCTCCTTGTCCCAATCTAGTCCCTCTGCTTCTCCAGGTTTGGCTCTGCATTCGAATCCGTCAGCTTCTTCCTCCACGTTATATGGGCCTAGCAGGGTCATTGAGTGCACAGAACGGACAGGCTTCCTCCTTCCAGTTCTAGGGCCCAGGCTCAGAACAGCTCATAGCAGCCCAGAGCTGCAATTGCAGGGAAAGGACTGTTCAGCCTTGGGCTGGAGCGTGATCATTGTGGATAGAATCTTGGGAAATTTAAGTGCTAACATCTAAGAAGTCTCTACAGAATATGTCTGACTTGCATTTTTTTCAAGGGCCTATAACCTGGCCAAATTTGGGCAGATTTTCACAGATACTGGAAAAGACTCATCCCTGACCCAAAGGTCGCCTCCCTCCCCCTGCTGAATTTCAAGTTCCTGGTGCAAAGCATGGGGGCGCTTGAGCTTTTCTAGGAAAAGGTGGGCAGAATTTTTTAATGTGGGCAGAACAGTGAATTTCCCCCCTCACTTTGTTCTTGAAAATGGCTGAATCATTTTGCGTGCAGTTTTCCAACAAAAAATTCAGCCTGAGGCAGACAGCTGGCATGGACATTTTCAGCTCACATGGTTAACATTTGGCAAAGTTATAAGCCATGGAAAATGGGGTCTCATAATGGGAAGCGTGAGGCAACCCTAATAATAAGCAGTGCTACCAGCCCTGCCTGTACTTCATGCATGTGTGTGCGTATAATACAGATAAAATAACTGCATTTTAAAACTTGAATTTCAGTGCTTTCACAAGATGCATTGTGATCATTGAGTACAGCAGAAACATACCAAGTATTACAAGCAAATCATTTAAAAAATTCAGTTAAATGGGTATAGAATTCAAATCAAGCCGGTTCACTTGCTGATCGTTTCATAGAAATGTGCTATACAATTTGCTTCATTGACTAAAAGGTAGAAAGATCGGTCCTGATCCAGTAAAAGCACTTAGGCCCTGATTCAGGAAAGCACTTATGCACATTCTTACATCCATCCCCATTCAAAAAAGCACTTAACCACATACTCAATAGATTTCCTGAATGGGATGCTTTCCTGAATTAGGGCCTTAATCATGTGCTTCAGTTTAAGCACATGAATAGTTCCACTGACCTCAATTTTGCTTAAAGTGAAGCATGTCCTGGATTGATGCCATAATGAAGGAAACACTTTGGTGTGTGGGTGGGATCAGCCAAGTGAATTAGGTGAATACTATCAATTGAAAGTCAATGGAACTTGTACTGCTAACTCATGTAAGTGCTTCTAAAAATCCCACCATCCGTTTCTATATACATACAACACACAGACATTTTTTTCATGGAATGTTAGAATGACATGGGAATAAATTTTCACTCCTTTATATATTAAAGATATTATCACAGATTTCCCACTGTTTTCACCCCTGAATAATAATAATATATTTTTGTCCATAGATTTCTAAGGCGTTTACAAAGGTAGGTAGGTACTACTAGCACTGTTTTTATAGAAGGGAAAATTGAGGTATAGAGAAAGTAATTGACATTCCCAAGGCCATTCAAGTAGGTCAGTGGCAGGGTTGGGATTAGAACTGAGATCTCCTGATTCAGAGGTCACCAGTACCCTAGCCACTTGACCACTAGACATCCCCTTTTTACTGAAGCATAGATAGCAATGGTGATGCTGTTATTTCCAGCTTCCCTCTAGTTACTACTATGACTCTCATTAATGTAGACATTTTCCACTTGAACATACAGTCCACCTTTGCCAAAGGAATTGCAGTGTTCTGTTCAATCAGACATGAACTTTCCATATTAGCACTTAAACTTAAGGGAAGCTGAAAATGAAGAAAAGAAGCACAGAAAAAGCTTTTGGTTCTGGCATGAGTATTGTGTATGAAATTATTGAAAGTGCTAAAGGGTCTGATTCCTAAATAATGAAACGGGGGTGAAGATAGGTCATGCAAGAAAGAACACACAATCAAATGGCCTAGAAGAAGATGAGGAAGAAGAATGTAGCAGGGGAGCTAGTGATTAGGAAACCATTTCTCTTTTCTGCACACTCTGCGAGGCACAGTGCTCGCAGGGAAAAACCTGGCCAGGCTTCCATCCCACGCACTACATCCTTGTTGGATTGTGGTCTGTTAGGGGGTGTGTGTGAGTGGGGGGAGGTGTCAAGCCCTGGAGCTAGCTAGAGCATATGCTGCAGCATGCTGATCTTGATTAAAAGTGAAATGAAGATTGCCTGGCAGCATGTGATGGGACCTTGTGGGGGCTCATGCGGCTGGTGCCGCTTAGCTCCTCATCCCCTGTGGCTCTCTAAGGTAAGGGCAAGCGTGCTCTCTCCATCGTCACCACAGAAGGCAGTGGGCACGTCGAGATTACTCAGCTGTCTCCTCTTGGAAGATGAGCAGCTGTGTTTAGCCTTAGATTGGATTTTATGATGCAGAATTAGAGATGATTCTGTGTTGCATTAGACTGGATTTCAAAACTAATAAATTCTCTTCTTGCCGGCAGAACTTCTTTAATATTTATCAGGGATCATAACAGAGATGCATCATTTATGCTGCATTAAAAGGGTATCTATCTGGATTACAATTTTAGGAAGCTTGTAACATCACAGATACTACAGCATATTTTTTGCCAATGCTGAATTTAACTGAGAACAGATTTTCTAAGGTTCAGATTGGATTCCAGTACAAGTAGAAAAGCTTCAAAATGACCTATTGGCTGAATTGTATATTTTACCATAAGAACGGCCATACTGGGTCAGATCAAAGGTCCATCTAGCCCAGTATCCTGTCTTCCAACAGTGGCCAATGCCAGATGCCTCAGAGGGAATAAACAGAACGGGTAATCATCAAGTGATCCATTCCCCATTGCCCATTCCCAGCTTCTGGCAAACAGAAGCTAGGGACACCATCCTTGTCTATCCTGGCTAATTCTCATTGATGGACCTATCCCCCAATTGTTTTAGGCCCTAATTCAGCAAAGTATTTAAGAACATGCTTAACTTTAAGCACCGGAGTAATTCCATTGACCCCAGTGGGCCTACACATGATCTTAAAATTATGCATGTGCTAAAGTGCTTACTGAACCTGGGGCCTTAATGAGAAAAATTGGGACCCTCCCAACTAGAATGCCTTGGGAAATTGCTAGCTATAGACTACCACATAAGAAAGTAGGAAAATCCAGAAAGTTATTAATATATTTTAATGGCGTCAATCCTTCTATTAAAATGCTTCCTATACACAAGAAAAACCGTAAAAGAGTTGTAAACATTTGCAGTATTGTAAAAGATGGTTTTTCATAAAGGGCTTTGAAAGGAACAGGATTGAGTCCTAAATGAAAACGATGCATCTGAAGAAGTGAGGGTTTTTTTTACCCACAAAAGCTTATGCCCAAATAAATCAGTTAGTCTTTAAGGTGCCACTGGACTCCTTGTTGTTTAAGTGGAAACTATGTAATTTGTGAACACCCACTCAAAGACATGGAATTGAATGTACAGGATTTAGAGTCAAACAGATTTGAGGCAGACTAATTTGTCAGGTTGTTATTATTTTCAACAGCCACTTGCAAGGCTGGCAAAAGTCAGTCTATTATTGATACACAAACACATTGGTGAAGAATCTATTTAAGTTTTTAGAAATGCTCTAATAGCTGCCCTTCCCTTTGATGATTATACGAAATAATGGCACATGAAGAAGTTATGCATTCTCCTCTTGCAGTCCGTTGTCAGCCAGATGAGAAAGCAACAAATGGGATGTTTGCTTAAATATATCACTGTGTGACTATAAAATCAAAGGGAATAAACATAGTGCTGTATTCTTTATCTCAGTGACACATATTCATTCTTTTCTTTGTTTATAATACACACATCTGTTCTAACCAAATTTATATTGGATAAAGGCATTTCATTTTGTCAATATGACACAAATCTGTGCAGTGGTATGACTTTTTAATTGTTTTAATGTTGTTACAATCAAAATGCCAGAGTGACTTAGACTTTCTCTTTGTTTATTGTCTTGGATATTATGGAAACAGAGCTTCTTCATGAACTGCTAAAACAATGACACAGAAGTTGCTAAATAGGGCTACTTTCATCCATACAGGGAAGATGCACAGTATTAAATTGCAATCTCACATGGTGTGAATCTGGAGTTACTCACCTGGGGAGGAAAGGAGGTAGCATAGTCTACTGGACAGGATGATTGACTGAGAATAAGGAGCCCTTGGTTCTATTCCCAGACCTGTCACTCACTTGTGATCCTGGGCAGGCACTTCACATTTGTGCCTCTGTTTCCTCTCCAATCTTTTGGGTGACTTGTCTACTTAGATTGTAAACTCTTTGGGGCAGGGACTGTCTCTTAATATGTGTTTGTATATTGCCTAGCGCTATGGGATCCCGATCTTGGTTGGGCCCTGTAGGTACTTCTGTAATACAAAAAAATAAGTAAATAACATAAGAGTAGGGTTAACTCCAGTAAGTTACTCTGGATTTACACTATTGATTTCTACTGGTCTATTCACGTAAGTAAAGATGGGCTCCTGCCTCAAGTCAACTATGAGAGAGTGCTACAGAGATCCAGATTTCACCAAGTTGTATACATTCAGGCAAGGCCAGCGAGGTGAGGTGCACAACCCACTCTCAAGTGCCTCCCACTCAAACATATTCTGTGATGGCCAGAAGTTCGTGATGGTCCACGCAGGGACAACTGGAGGCAGAATGGAATGAGGTCTAATATCCCGCATCTACTACTCATGATAAAAAAAAACGATATTTTCTTTTTTATTTACATAGGTCACAATCATACAAATATTACTGTGTGCCGTGCTTACTATCAAAAGCTTTGTGCCCAGGAGTAAACATTTTGTGGATTAGGACAGTAATCCGGCCACAGGACCCAGCAAAGAAGTGTACTGAAATTACCATCGTCAAGAGCTTTCTAACAGACTTTGATGTTCTAATCAGAAAAGATGGTGAAGCAGTGCAGGCATAAACACAACAGGACCATTGCTGAAATTCCTTAAATATCAAATCCTTCATCTTCTAAATTGTCATATTAGTAGATTCAAGGCAGAGTCAGTTTTACACAATAGCATGGTGTGGCATACAGAACATAGTTGAAATTTGAAAAGCTGTATAAGGCATCCATATCTCCAAGCACCTTTGAAAATCTCAGCCTATATGTACAATATGTGAGGTTGTGTAAAATATTGTGTATAATTTTTAAAGCGCTTAGGCTCCTGAGTCACATATGTGCTTTCGGAAATTTTATCTGTTGGCAGTGTTTATTATATTTTTAGGAGCAGACCCTCAGCTTGTCATAACTTTATGGAAATTAAAATTTAAATATTATATACACTGATATAAAGAGAGATCATAGTTTAAGGCATATGAACAAGGGGGCAGAGTAAAGGTTAATCATTCAGTCCTAACTCTGAATATTCTGACTTTGGAGTGGTTGGTTTCTCAGCCTTACTATCGCATTAGCTTTAGAGTTTTTTTAAAAATAGAAAAAAACAGAAAAAAGATACAAGCTGTTCAGATTTGGAACTCTTTAGCTTAACAATTCTTCAACACAGATGTACTTCACTCAGGCTTCCTGTACCAGATTGCCTAATTTTTTTAAAATTGCCTTTGTCTTTCTGAGATGTTCAAGTTTTTTAGATTAACCAAAGTAACAAAGAAAAAAATATATAGTAAAATTCTATGTTAGATGCACACAATTTCTCCCTGTTACATGCTCATTATATTGAAATTATTTTTATACTTGGCATAAACCTTACATTTCAGTGAGAGCTACAGCATAAATTGTTTGATGTTTCCGCCTTCAACTGTTGTTTATCTGCACATTTTCAGGGTAGAATGAATGGGATAATGTATATTCTTTTTTCATGCACAGTTACAATAATTGAAAATTGAGAATTTGTTCAAAATTTCTAAAAGCATTTTTCCTGAGGTTGAGAGACTTTGGAAAATATTAGGTCAAAAGAAATTAGTCTAACACATATCAAGGAGGCTTAGAATGAAAGTTGAAATTCAGCCTGAACTGAGAATTCACTACAGGTCTGTTGCATCTTAGGCGCATTTAACATGCGCAATTTCAGCTTTAGGCAGTCAGCAAAAACAAAAAAAAAACAAAAAGAGAAAAATAACAATTTAAATACCGTTTCTGTAGTGTGGGCGATTCCGCCTGCCATTACACTCAATGTAATTTTGACTATATGCGATTTTTGCTTTAGGCGCTGACTGCGGAACGTAACCCCAGCGTAAGATGAGACAGACCTGTAATTGTTTATACACTAATAAATATTTTTAACACTTTTTCTTTCCTTTTCCCAAAGCACAATCACCTCCTCTGGTTTAAATCCCCCAAACCCTACATTGGTGAAATATGACCACTATCTTACTTCCTTTTATGGTCAAAAATGAAACAAAATTTCATGATCGTTTTAGATGTTCATAAAACATCCACCTCTTTTTGAGTTTCACAATAATTTCTTTTTCAATTAAAGTAAAAAAGTTAACTTAAAAAAAACATGAGCCTAAACGACTTACAGATTTGACTTAAAACAAGTCACAAAACAAATGTTCAAGTTTATTGCACAAACCTAGTAATGCTTACAACACAGTGTGCAATTTATGTTCTTTCCTCTGAGTCTTCTTTCATATTCTTTCATTCTGGAGCCAAATATAGAAAATGTATTTTTCTAAATCCATTTCACCTACTGTTTATGAAGTCTGAAAGCCTGGTAATGTAGGACAAAGATGTTTGGCCTCCTATCCTGCTGTGATCCTCAGACTCTATTCCTTGCATACTGTTTTTCTTAAAAGACTTCCTGTGTAGATGGAAATTCATTTTTTTTCATACTTCCCAAGGAGGTCACTGAAGCAGCAATTTTCTGTTAAACCTTGGATGTGGCAAGGTATATGATTATAGATGGAACAATGCCATCTCTGGCACTTCAGCAGGGCCAGGTTTTCAACCCAGAAGTCAGTGGAAGTTTTACCATTGACTTCAACAGAACCAGAATTTCATTGCAGTTGTTTTAATAAGGAAGTGAGGCATTTGGAAACTACAGGCCCAATAATGCATAGAGTGCTCCATCTTGATCCTAGCGGCCTGCCCTATCCCATTGGATCAAGATGGAGCACGCTGGGACCTATAATACTTGGGAGCTGCAAATTCCTAGTAAAATAAGGGTAAGCTGCAGTCTACTCTCTTATTAAAAGTAGGTTCAGTGTGTCCCACAGTTGGACCAAATTTGGATGCCCTGTGGTATTACAGTTTGGCAGTAAATATTTATTAGCTTAGATTATCAGCTTCTATATGTGGATGTAGTATACGGATAACAACTGAAGCTCATGTTATGTATCACTGTAGCAGATGTAGTTGTTGAAAGAAGAGTTTTTTTGGATTTCATTATGAAATTATCCGTGTAGCAGCGTACCATAATACTAGCTGAAGTGGTATGTGAAATAATTATTGCTAATTACATTTTCCTGATTTAAAAACATTTCCATAATCTTATTTAGGCTAAATATTTAGTTGAGTGTCTTTACAAGGGATGATTAATAAAAATATTTGTAAGCATGCATGAAGTTGAAACAAGAAGAGTTAAAATTAGCTGTGTTGACACTGAGTTCCCCTGTATTCACACCCTACACACAATTGTAATAATCTTTGTACAAAGTATGCCTCATGAAAACTATAAAAGTATCATTTGAAAACTAATAACTGTTAATTAATATTCTTGAATGTTATGGATATATGCTAGTATTATGACTAAAGTGTGTTTGAACCAAACATGTCAGGAGGAGTTTGTATAGGTCTGCCTTAGACAAAGAAATGCGTATTTGATTCTCTGACCAGTCCGATCTTTCGGCAAAGGGCAAAGACAATGAAGGGGGAAGAAAGGCTATGGAGCTTCCTTCACCACTAGACACCATGTTGCCTTCCTCACAGCCTGAATAAATTTTACTTTGAGGACCCTAAGAAGAATCCATTTCAAAGGTTTACTAGTCTATAAAGGTGGGGGGTGGGTGGGTCTCAGCCTCAAGTGAAAAGCAATTGAATCAACTGATTGTATACAGTATTATAAAATGTATAGTGTGAGGTCTTTTCTGGAAGCTAATGACACAATAGTGATTAATATCATTGTGAAATGTCTGTATTAACACTAAATGGGGATATATGAATACTTGATGATATTATGCTTTAAAGTCTGCGATCAAACAGGGGGAAACAGGTTCCCTCCCAGACAAGAGAGAAGGCAGCTATTTACCTGTCACCTCACCTTTGATACCTTTGTCCGACTTGTCCTCGTCCGTCCCTCCACGAACGCAAGTTGACGCCTCACCATTCTGTTTTGTTGTGAGCACATTCTTTCCATTTCTAGGCAAAGAGTTTTGTCATGAGATCAGCCCAGCATGTGGTCTCTTAGGATCTAGTCACTGATGTGGGTTGTCCACCTATTGTCTAGCCCACGGACTACATGACCTGCCCATCTTCACTTTGCGTGGTACATTGCCTGCACTACATCGGTCACCTCTGTACGCCTTCTGATCTCCTCATTTGGTATGTGATCACAGAGCGATATCTCACACATTTGCCTTTCCATTGCTCTCTGGGTGACAGCGAGTTTTTCTTCCTCCGCTTTCGTTGTTGACCAGCTTTCTGCTCGCTCCGTATGTCATTGCTGGCAGAACAGTGGCGTTAAACAGTTCTTTCCTTTTCTTCAGGGGCACTTCATCATCTGTTAGAGATGTCTTTATTTTGTGGAAATGTGCCCACCCCGCCTTTTGCCTCCTACTCATTCCTCATTCTGCTCAGTTGCTGACCCAGGTAAACATATTTGTCAACCTCCTAGATTTCTTTCCCGTTTACAGTGATGATTCTATCTGCACAATACTCATTCCGCATCCACTTCATCTTCGATGTGTTCACTTCCAACCCAATATCATGCAAAAGTGTTTGAAGTTGCTGCAATTTGTTCTCCAGTTCTGCGGTGTCCTTTGGCAGTATTACACAGTCATCAGTGAAGAGAAGATGCATTAAGTGTTCTCCGTCAATTCTGATTCCTTCTTCCTAGTTCAATTTCTTGAACAGCGACTCCAGAACTGCTTCAAACAGCTTCGGTAAGATTGTGTTTCCTTGTCTGACTCCTCTGTGTATAGTAATAATGCAGGGGACATTGAATAATCTTAGCTCTGCCGAGCAATTGCGATTAACTTCTTCCAGCAAGCCAATGTAACTCAGGTCGATTCAGATTTCATTGAGTGCGTTGAGTACAGCATTAATCTGCACCGAGTCAAATGCCTTTTTGTAATCAATAAATGCAATACACAATGGTACTTTGTATTCCTTGCATTTTTCGATGAGCTGCCGAACTGAGTGGATGTGATCAATTATCGAATATCCTGAGCGGAAACCAGCTTGTTATCTTCTTTCATGCATCTCAAGATCCTTCTTAATCCGATTGTTCAGATGTATGCTCCAATGCAGCAAGCGGAAGATGAAGAAATAGAACATTTCTACGAAGTTCTGGAGAAGGTAATGCAGAAAAGATCCACCTACACAATTATTCAAGAGGACTTCAGTGTAATAGTAGGTGGAAAGGAGCGTGAGAAAGAAAAACACATGGGAGAATTCAGTAAAGATGTAAGAAATGATCGTGGAGCATGTCTGGTTGCATTCGCAGAGGCAAACCATCTCCACATAATGAACACGATATTCACCTGTCTCCTACGTAAATTAAGAGTGGTGGAATCAAAACAATGGAGGCGCCATTTACATACAGCATGAGGTCATCCTGCCTCTTGAAACAAAGTAATTGAACTTTGGGAGATATAAGCAAAGACAGACGCCATCTTTGGCATCCATCACTAGACAGACGCAAGAGGCCAGACCTTGCAAGCTGAGAAAGATGGGTCCTTCAATCAAGAAGCGGGGGTTTGAAGTCTCTGGAAACTGACTATAGGTGAGAAACCCTCTTGAACAAAGCCTGTGCCTTGCTAGGTAACATTTTAGACTGTTAAATACATTTTCACTTTGATTTGCTTGTCACCCTTTCTCACTGGTCTGGATTGCACCCCGGAACGTGACAGCTACACTCAGGACTTTTGCATTGTATCATATTTTATCCAAACTTAAATGTATAAATGGGGTAGGATGAGGGTCAGTGGATTTCCTTATGCTGCTAGAAGAGAGATTTTCTGCTATCTTCCAAAACCCTTTTCACAGCTATATGTATTTTCTTTCCACTTGGTGATTATTACTCTGTGTTCTGGTGAAGGATATATAAGTTGCTTTTGCAGAATTAGGTTGTCAATGTCAGTAAATATAGAATGTTGGAACTACTTAAAATATAAACAAGAAGCACTTTGGGTCCATTTTTAAATAATCGATCAGTTTCTTTCTGCATGGATCTTACTTGCTTTCCACTTGGAAATCAGATGCATGTTTTTCCCATAAAGTCCAGTTGGGTTTTCTCTCCACCTTCATGAATTTTTAAAATTAGTACATAAGTGAACACCCTTCAGTAATACTCTGTAAGTGCACAACAAAGGAAGTCATTAAAAAATAAGTTTCTTCATTAATGGGTATCCTGTGTTAGGGGAATGTAGAAACTACTTAATAGCCAACTGCATGTGTGCTGAATAGATTTAGGAGATAGGATTCTTTCCTGTTAGTGCTCCACTTGCACAAAGTTCATTTACTTGGGCTTTGTGTGATGGCAAAGATTTCATCCCAATGCAGAAACTGTATATAGTTTCAAAATGTTATGTAAATAAACTATAAGGGGAGATTATCAAAGGCACAAATGGCAGTTAAGTGCCTCACTCCCACCCCCAATTTAATAATAAAGAGGAGTATAGATATTCTGATCCCCTTAATAACCCCAACGTGCATTCTCAGTTGGAGTTCAGACTTAAATAGGCACACACATTCAGCGCAAGGAGTTGTGTGACCATTGCGGCCGGTTATACAGTGGAAATATCTTCATCAAACAGAGTCTTTTCAATATTTAATGCTGATTTTAAAAACAATATTTGTCGTGCATGACCCTGTTTTACTATGTTATGAAAAGGAAAAGATAGTGAAAGACTGCATGTGTCGTATCTCTTCTGTGGCTTGGTTTTGTACCTGTGAACAACTACAAAAGGTGGTTTATTTACTCTCCTAATGTAGGAAACACTGGAAAACCCTGTTAGTCAGAAAGTATACAGAAGTTCAAAGCACAAATAGCCTCCTCTGACCCAATTTATTTGATACATAACAACTGTTGTTGCTATGAGAATTGCATTATTTTCATTTGAAATTGAGGCTGCTTATAGAGGAATCCAGTGAAGCGTTTACCTTTCTTACAACACTTCAGGATCAAAGATAATGATGAGGAGCACATCTATTTTACCTTTGTGTCTCTCAGTTCTCCTGTAATTAGTGAAGGAAAGATATTTGATTTTAAGCAGCTGCACCATCTTTTTATGGATGAAA